>NC_090387.1:41431403-41723903 GCF_036365525.1 Heterodontus francisci
CTCCTATAATTTGCAGACATCTGGATTATCTTTACAAGGGCCACAGCAATAGATGACAAGTACCTAAATAACCAGCTTTGGGAAATAAAAAGAAATATCCTTTAATAGTCCTTCCTTGAAGGGCGACCTAGGGAGGATTGAATACGACCTAAACTTTAAAGAAAAAATATATATGAAGTGGTTCAAACAGTATAAATAAAACACTTTATATGTATATTTTAGTTCATAGACAATTCAATGCAGGAAACAGAAAATGTAACCATAGTAATTGTCGAAATGTGAAGGTGGCAAATTTTCCCTCACTGGAAAAGCAGCAGCTGCACTTTCTGAATCATGAAGTTGACCTACTGGTGACATTATGACACAACTAGTACAATGGAACTTATGAGACTTTGATTCTCATTGCTATCAATAATGGGAAGACCTTTTTCAAAATGATGCATTTGTTCATATTTACAGTGCTTGTATTTTGCTGCATTGATTTCAACCCAAACTTGATTATCACAGTTCTGTGTGAAGCAGGCACTTCCAGCTGCCGTGAGGTTCTGAAATAAAACCGACCAATACGCAGTAGAATATCTTGATGTGACTAGCGTAACTATGTTGTAGGCCGTGCTCGCTCATGATGCCGAGGACAAGGGGTGCTTTTTTGTGTATTCAGCATTCGATCATCTTTGAAGCTCTTTTCACTGATCTCTGCCCAGTAGTTTAGAAAAAAAGCAACGCTAGCTCAATTTAGATGATTTTATTTTACACTTTCTCACTTTGGGATGCAGAATTGTGCCCTATGTTTCTCTAGCCTACAGTGCAGTATTTTATAATTATAGAAAACCTAAATATGGCCTCTACCTTCATTGGTAGGATGCCGAAGCATACTGACTTGCTTAGTAATGCTGCTTGCTTGATATCCCCACATGCCTTTATCTGGTGCAAAGCATCCCGAATAACATTTATTAACATCCCTAACCATGTTAGTATGTATCCAGTCATTCATTAGATAATGCTAAGAAATTGGTTTGTTCAGATTTTGTTTTAAAATGATACAATATATAGGCATAAACTTCAGCATATATCTTGTTACAGTATCTTTCATTTAAAGATCAACGGCATTAAATCTTAAAGCCTTGATATTAATGGGGAGGTGGGTAGGGTGCAGGGGAGCTTGATAGTCGCCAATGAATCTGCCAAGGCCGGGGATCTAGTTGGCAGCCTCTCAATTAAATTAAAAAATTGCAGAGTGCTGCAGTGAAACTGGCCAGATTGACAGCCTGGCCAGTGGTGGGAGTGGGAATTTGCGGTAGGAGGTCACAGCTGGGAACAATCCCCGCAGAAAGCGTGGGGCTTGGCTCTGATTGAGGTGAGGAGTTGGGGAGGTGGGTAGAATAGCCCAGTTCAAGGTAGGCCCAAGACCTCATTGTGAGGCCTGGAGGAACACTCCTGGCCCACAAAGAAACCAGAAAAATAAATTTAAAGCTTACCTTCTGGATCTTTTCAGTTCTTGGTATGTTTTGCCCGGCACAAAGCTGACACTGCTCCATCGCTCATGCCTTTGGTTGAAATTGCAGGTCCTGGTAACATCATCAGACCTGATCTGCATAGTAAAAGTTTGACCCACTTCCTTCCAGTTGGTGTCATACTTAACATGCTTAAAGAGCAGGTTAATATACAGGCATGGCGGGAAGGAAGTGGGATAGGAGGGGTAACTGACTCCTATTATTTTAACTGCCCATCTGGCTAATTTCCACCAGGTGGGGGCAGTTAAAATCGGGGCCTAAATGTCATACCTTTAGCTCATTGACAGATGATGATACTACTTGCAGGGGGTGACTTTACCCTATTCTGCCCAGAGGCAGCCATGCAGCTGAAATCTTCTCTGAAACATTCCTAACCACTATTACTTTAACTGAGCCCTTTGTTTTAGGCAGCTGAGGTGCCTGCCTGATTCAGTAGGAGCTACAGTAATACATGTAATTTGGAGTCCTGTGATGTCATTAGGACCCCAGTAGCATTTTAACCACTGACTGAATGGGATGGCCACTACGACCATCTTGCTTATTAAAACCTGTCTGGGCAGAAGCAGAAGTAAAGGTAAGTTTAAAATGTACCTTTGAGGGACATGGAAAAGCAGAAGCTGACCAGCTGCTTCCTTATACCCATTTCAGACAGGCAGCTGGCTGGCAGAATGTAAATGTGGCATAGTGTTAAAATAGCCTGGATGTTAAAATAGCATGGCTAAATATTCCTGCCATAAGTCTAGCAGGGGTATAGCAGAAGGGTCACAAGTTAGGCCAGGATCTGAAGGCAGCTTGCCCCAGGCTTCCCTGCCAGCTTCTGCTTATCGTGGTGAAGACTTGGTGTATCCTGAACCAGGCTAGTGGTGGAGAGAGGATTTGGCACAGGAGTCAATTCCCATGCTGGAGCTTCCTCTTTCCTGGCCTGACAGGATGCTAGTTGGCAGGTGCGCAGAGTGAAAGCAGGAGGACCAGTCTGTTGATTGCAGAAGTGGTGCCCAATCATGAGCCCAGGCCTGGGACATGGCTTAGGCGCTGAGGATTGTTAAAACAAAGGTGGCTACTTTTGACAAACATATTCAGGAGGTTGAGGAGGGCATATAGATGATGTTTATTCACCGTCACCCTGTCACCCTTCTCACCTGGACCTGAAATCCTAGACTACAAGTTTCAGCCTCTCCTGGCAAGCTGGCACAGAAGATGCAGCTCAATTTGAGTAGGCACCCCCTCCTATTATTTAAATGAGATGATCTTCCCTGATACAACATGCTTTGACAAGGTCTGCTCCAGAGTTCACCAGCAGGCTGATCCTGGCACATATAATGGGATCAGTGGCCCTTGGGACAAATCTGTTTACAGTTTAGGTCACAAAATGAGAAAATGTGAGTCAAGCTGGCTTGATGACACATATTGCTGGATTCAGGAGTGGAGGTCCATTTACAGGTAGCCAAAAATGTGTAACATTACATTGGTAAAAGGGGATCAATAAGGGCAGTTGGATAAATATTGTGCTGTGAAATTGTGGGCTTTGGGAACCAGCTACAACCAGTTAAACCGTTTTGCTTAGGAATCACCGCTGTCACAGAAAGGAGATTCTCATCCTGTCTATCTAGCAGGACAGCCACAGTAACATGAAAGTATTCTAATAGCTCTTTTTACAAATGGATCTTATTGTATGCAAATCTATCTGAAAATGGTCAAAGTGAGTTTGTGTGTATGTGCATAAATGCAGTGATCATAGATGCTTTGACCTATCCCAGCATTGCACAAGTGCATCATGTATCCCATCAAAATCGATTGTTGAACATGTGGATGTTTAGAAAATAGTTGTGTATTTTCATTTTATATTTGGCTAATATTTGTCTTAAAATAACCATTTTAAAATTATTTGGATGTCATCGTATGGACTACAGAACATATTCTTGAGCGATGTTAACAGGAACTGTGATCTGCATATCACATGAATGCAAGAAGCATACATAAATAAAAAAAGGTATCTTAGGTAACAGCATGATGCCTTTGGTATTCCAGGCATAGTTAAGTTTGTAAATTCATGCATTTAGCAATGGCGTATCCATTCTGCACTTTAACATCATGTAACTATATTAGTGCTGAACTCTCCAGTAATTAATAGCATTTAGGCCCCAGAGTAGTCAGGTCTGATCAAGTAGACACAGAAGTAATTTAACATGCAATCACATGTTCTGAAAGGGCTTTTGAGAGCAGACTGTTTGAGGATGGACATATGGACGCATCTTCATTGGATTGTTAGCCACCTTAGAGTAGTTAACAGTCAGATCAATACAGCTCCTAGAGCTATGATAAAATGGGTTCGACAAGCTCCTCTGTGGCTGAGAACAGAGTATACACATTGATTTCTGAGGCTGATGTAACCCATTTACCTATTCAGCTTTTCCTATAAAGAAGGTGTAAGGCTATAAGGACTCTAGGGAGCAATACTGTCTGTAAGTAGGTTAGCATGTACTTTATAATGTCTTATTTTGCCTTACAGTTATTATTGAGATACATATAGTACTTTTGTTGTGGGAAGTTTCATTGTTTTCAAATGGAATTAAGAAAGGAAATGTGAATTTCCCTTTCAAATTCCTTTTAGCTGGGAGTTTGCACAATTTTGTGCTAGTTTCTATTGCATTAATGCCACGTCCTTAAATTGGGTCCATGTGGAAAAGGATAAATATCTTAAAGGACAGCGGAAAGCCTGACTTTTTTTTTCTTTTTATTATATCATAGAAAGTAACTCATGACAATGTTGCTGCCTTGTGTATTGTGCTTATCAGAAACAATGGCTACTGTCTGTGAAAGGACTTTTGGATTTTAGAAGGAAATTCTAAGCAACTAACACTGCATTATATTGAAAAAGGTGTTCAGTAATGAGATCGAATACTTAGTGCTGCTAGCAGTTGGGTTCTAGTGGATAGGATGCACAGTTCATCCCACAAATAGCATTTTACATTCTGTTCTTTTGATCCCCTAGTGTAAATGTTGCCCTTTATCACTCCTAAATCACACTTGTTTACTTTTCAAGTGAACCTGACAAATATTTACATCTCTCTTCTGGTGTTGGATAGAACCACACATTTTCTGGAGGTGTAAGATGACTACCTACAAGGAAAACTCTGAATTTATGCCATAGAATTATGTTTATGTATATATATATCATTAAAGACTGAGAAGACTGAGGGAGTCATTTTGATTCTGGGTGATAGTGTAAAACGCGAGACATTAGCTCAGCACCCCCCACCCCCACCAGTTAAACACCTCTCCTAAAGTTAATGGAACAAAAATCAGGCAAAGTGTTTAAAAGATGGCTGAGCTGGTATTGCCCCTTTTACACTATCACCAAAAGTCAAAATTACCCCAAAGGCACGGCAGCTTCTTTCCCGCTGTTTTATTATGTAATTTTCAGAGGAGTAAAATAATTTGATTTCCTTTTACTTAAAGACAATGGTCATCAAGTATTTAAATCATACATCCTTACTTTAATTTATTGTGTACTCCTGTAAGTTGAAGTGAATCGTTTATATAATTTTTTTTTATGTAATGAAAAGTGTGACTGAGGTATATGAGGAGACATGCTTGTCATGAACTCTTTCCCTCAAAAAGGCTAGGTCAATTAAAAAATGGAAAACCAAGATAGATTTTTATTAGGTAAGGGCATAAAGGGATATGGTGCAAAGGCAGGGAAATCAAGTTAAGTGCAGACGAACCATGATCTAATTGCATGGCGAAACATGCTTGAGGGCTTGAATCGCCTGCTCCTGTTCCTGCCAATTGTCTTATTTCTCATTGGTTCTCTCTCTTTTCTATCAAACTGGTTGTTTTCTACTTTTGTTATTTAATGATCATATTAATTTTCTTTCCCAGCACATTCCACCAAATTATAATCTGACCAATCAGCACTCTGTGGAAAAGGAATTGAGAGATACAACCATCATGGCAGGTCTTCATCCACACCACTACGAAGCTTTAAACATAACTGCCCCAAGAATGTCTGGTCCTTCTTTTGTACTCCTGCCATAACTCCATCCATCCCAAATATGGTCTTCCACATCAGAAGGGGCAGAACCAGGGTGGGGACAACCAGACCAAGAATTTCCTTGGCCCCTGGCTACCAAAGGCTCAATGATCAATTGATAGCTGCTATGCCTAGTGAGAAGAGGTGTACCAGCCATCTCCTTATTTGAAGTGGGGCCCATCTTGAAGGATCAGGCAGGAACGTCACCTGGGTCACCTCTCAAAAGAATTTCTAAAGGTTAGTAGTTTAATGTGGCTTCCATACAAGGGGGGGTTATTTGCTGGGTTTTCAGGGGCTGGAGAGCCTGATCATCTGACTTTGTATGGTGGAAATAATCAGGTAAGCCTCATTATAATCCTCCCTTCTGTCAGGGTCCTAGTCTGTCAAGCTGGGTTGGATGCCATTGGTTTCCAAAGCCTAAACACCCATTGTCCTTTGCTTCCCGGATACCTAATACCCTTCAGTTTCAGTTTCGTCAACTTTCTCTGCTATCACATAAGCATGCTGGCTCACTACTTCAGTTCCTGAGCAGTTGGGTCTACAAATGGCCAGCATTCAGCATAATCTGTCCTCACTTTTAGACCTACTTCATTGATCTTTGTGAGAATAAAATCAAAGCAGCTGACTCATTCGCAATTAGCTCAGATGAGAAGCCAAGGAGATGCTTGGCCTCTGCACCAGATATGCTTCTGTTTCCTCTTTCTCTCTCAGCTCTGATTCCAGGCTAGGTTTGCCCAGCTCCTTCCCAGGCACAACCCCAGGGATCAGTCAGGGGAGAATACTGTTAGCATCTGAACTAGGGCCACAGTTTAGATGCTGGGGTAGATTTTTCATTGATTTCAAAGGAAATGAAAAGTGAGTGGTATCTGTAATAGGCGTCTGATCTGCAATGCCAGTTTTGCAGCCAGGTGGCAAGTTGAAAATCTACCCCATATATGTCAGAGTGAGATTTCTGGGACCTCAGAGCAGGGCCTCGTTAAATATCAGAAACCACCCTCCAGGATCTGGCCTAGCTGTGAGCAATGCCAAGGGAGACCTAAAAAAATGAAAATCTTTCAGATAAAATGACTGCAATAGACTTCTTTCTATAAATCTCAAATATATACAGTTTCTTCTCACACAATTACAAGGACGTTTATGGTTGTGTTTTATGGCCAAATTATTTATGGGTGTAAGGATGAAACAATAACAATACTGACCGTGCA
Source organism: Heterodontus francisci (assembly GCF_036365525.1). Taxonomy (NCBI): domain Eukaryota; kingdom Metazoa; phylum Chordata; class Chondrichthyes; order Heterodontiformes; family Heterodontidae; genus Heterodontus; species Heterodontus francisci. The sequence continues at coordinate 41,438,156 of NC_090387.1, forward strand.
ATAACATACTGTTTGTACAGAGTAATCTTAAACTTGTGCAAAATTTAGTAATTCATTTTCTAATAAGCCTGGCAGTTAGTTCAGTATGTGCCGCACAGAATGTTTTTTTGCTGGATTCTGCTGCTAACGTTAGGAAACATAGTATCACAAAGCTGCTGATAGGTAGTCATTAGCCACAGATACACTGTAATCCATGGTAATCTGATGTACATGCTAATTACAACACAACATTACTCGCGTGCAAAGCGAGTTTCTCTATCCATGTATTACTTAAAGGCCACAATTATCACAGTGAGAATGGGGGTGGCTCTTCATTAAAAATAAATTTTTATGACAAAACCATAATTACTTGAACCTCTATTGGCTTTGATAACAGTACCTATTGTATAATTTTGTACTTTATCTTGGTCTTTGGAGTCTCCTAATTATGTGGTATTCAGTTCAATGACCACAAGTCTCAGCCTATGATAGTGAATTTGAAACACCGAGGGATTCCATAATAAAATGTTCTGTCCCTTTTTTATGTTCATAAATCCATTTAACCACAAGTTACTCTGTTTTTGTATCAGCCTTTTTTGGAGTATTGCTCGAATCCTATATAACCGAAGGTTATTTTGTTTTTGAAGCAGTTTTTGAAAGTGATGATTTTGCAGTCCAAGACTGTCATACAGACAGTTGGGACATTGTGCAGTTCTTTTCAGACACTTTATAAGAATACAATGGCCCTCTAATGAGATTTACAGGAAAGTTACAAAATAAAAGTAATATTTTCATACAGCAGTTGGCTAACCCCCAGTTAGTAATGATTCATAGGGTTATTCCTCAACAGATATAGTCAGTGGTATGATGTTGAGTTGTATGCCAGCAGATTACTGTCAAAATTGCTATTTAAATACTCTCTAGCACTCTTTCTATTAGTTCTGCCAGTATTTTTCTATTGAAGTTCTATACAAAATGGTGCCGTATGGCATAAGTTTATTAGAAAATCCAGTAGTTTTGTGCGTTTTGAAAGACCTCTGGTAAGCTCTGGTAACTTGCCCAGGTGGTCATTTTCAACACTTAGATGGTGAATTTCAGCAGATTAGTTGATCACAGGGGGTAATATTGTGGATTCTGTTCTGACCTGACAACCATACAGACACACTTCTGTTTGAGCTTGTTGGTTAGCTTTCAATAGCGTTGGACCTGATGATAACTTGGAGGCATGCTGGGACTGCGGGCGGGGTAGTGGAGGGGTGGGGGAGGGGTTCCTATATTGTGTGTGAAAACTGGACGTAATTTCAGTTTGTTTGTCTGCAGCATTTTAACACAGCCACCTCATTATTTTTTACTTATTATCAGCTTACCATTTTACTTCTGGGTTTGGCATCGATTGCTCGGCAGTGTGCGTAATGAGGACCCACATGAGACAATCTCAATTCCAGTAATTGAAGAACCAATATAAAGATGGAATTTGGAGGACTTGGAAGTTTGGAACAATAGAAGACCAACAATGAGAATGGAGTCAGGATGATCAAAGACTGTTGTGTGCATCAATGACGCCTCCCTTGATGTGCTGTGGGGGAGTGAGGAGATATGGCTGGATGCAGGCCCGGAAGTCAGCAGATGGAGCATTGTGCTGCAGTCCTGGATTCAGGGCAGGATGCACTTTGATGACCTAACCAGGTCAGGAAAGGTGAGTACAATTGAATTCACCTACATCCTGCATTACCCCACACCGACTCTGCCTCTACTCCATGACATCACTCCTCACACCCAACTACCTTGCAAGTGCACTATCCTTTTGTTCCGATGCACTTTCTCACATGCACATCTATTCATCCACCACTCCCACTCACCTTTATCTTTAAGCACTTTCATTCCTCTCTCTGATAGTCACCCCCACTAAATGCACCCCATCCATTGGGTGAACACAGGCCATTACACTCACTGATAGGACTGTTCTTTTCCCCATTGCAGGAGAAGTGAGCACAGAACACCAGGGAGATGGAGAAAACCAGAGGTGGTCCTCCACAGACCTTAAAACTAGCAACTGCAGAGGAGGAGGCTCCAGAGATCAATGGAGTTTTAACATCGCTGGCCATCGGAGATGGGGATCCAACAGCAACCTGATGACAGAATCGAATATAATGAACATATATGTCATACAATACTTAGAAATGTTAACTTGATTTCAACATCAAGTGAAATATGATCATCTTCATAATGATAAGTTGCTACATTCTTACCTTGCCAGTACTAATTTACATCTTTTTTTTCTGTAAGGGCCTTCAGGCATGCAACAGCAATTGCTGCACATCACGATGACGAATCCTCAGAAAAGCTAATTCCTTCTGATGTTGCACCATCACAAGACTCTTGCACCGACTCAGATACTTTACATTTCAGTGGGACCAGTTAGACAGATAGTTGAGTTTTTACTTAATAACTCACACTTCCTAAGCGAGCAAGAGCAGATGGTCCTGGCAGGGGCAGCAGTGGAGAGTCCATGTTGAAGGTCACAGTCCTCTCTAAACTCTGCTCAGTTTAGCACGGATGCTGGACCAGGGAGCCGTCAATGAAAAGGATAATCATTGAGGGGCAGCAGAAAATCTGCAACATATTGACAGGCCTTCGACGCATTGATCAATCAGAGAGAATGGAGGAGTCCACCTCGAGCATGAGTGGGGTGATGTCGCTGGGTATTGCAGTAATGGCTCCTTGCATGAATGGAGTGACCAATCCCATGGTACATCAAACATGGCAATAAAATGAGCCTATACATGCCTTGACCATGGTTGTGCAGATTCTGAATACCAATATGTATAATGCCTTCAATTGGATGACAGGTACCTTAGCCTTGGCCCTGCACCATTGATCTGAACCAAGCTGCTCTCCAGCACAATGGTAGCAGTGATGTGTGGTGGTCCCTTGAGGGGGTTAATGCAAAGGGAGATGTAAAAGTGGGAATTCCACAAAAAGTGTTTCCACTTCTCACCCGTTGTATACCCGCCCCCCAACCCCACCACCGCTCCTCACCAACCCCCATCAGTACCTGACATGCTGACTTGTGTCAATGATGAGACTGGGGAATTAATAACAGGGGACAGGGAAATGGCAGATAATTTAAACCAATATTTTGCATTGGTCTTCATGGTGGAGGACACTATAAACATCCTAACAATAATGAGCAAGGTGTAAATGGGAGGGAGGAGCTTGTAACAATTTCTATCACGAGGGAAAAGGTGCTGGACAAACTGATGGGACTAAAGGCAGATAAGTCGCCAGGACCTGATAGCCTGCATCCAAGGGTTTTAAAAGAAGTGGCTGTAGAGATATTGGAGGCATTGGTCATAATATATCAAAACTCACTGGATTCCAGTAGGGTACCAGTGGATTGGAAAACCGCTAATGTGACGCCCCTATTCTAGAAAGGAGGGTGACAGAAAGCAGGAAACTATAGACCAGTTAGCTTAACATCTGTCATTGGGAAAATGCTAGAGTCCATTATTAGGGAAGAAATAACAGGACATTTAGAAAAACATACTACAATCAAACAGAGTCAACATAGTTTTATGAAAGGGAAATCATGTTTGACAAATTTGTTAGAGTTCTTTGAAGATATAACAAGCAGAGTGGATAAAGGGAACTGGTAGATGTAGTGTATTTGGATTTTCAGAAGGCGTTCGATTAGTGCCACATAAAAGGTTATTGCACAAAATAAGAGCTCAAGGTATTAGGGGTAAGGTGTTGACATGGATTGAGGATTGGCTAACACACAGAAGGCAGACAGTCGGGATCAATGGGTCTTTTTCAGGTTGGAAAGCCGTAACTAGTGGGGTGTCACAAGGATCGGTCCTAGGGCCTCAACTATTTGTTATCTATATTAATGACTTGGAGGAAGGGACAGAGTGTAATGTATCCAAATTTGCTGAAATACAAAAATAGGTGGGAAGGCATGTTGTGATGAGGACCCAAAAAATGTGCAAAGGGATATAGATAGGTTAAGTGAGTGGGCAAAAACTTGGCAGATGGAGTTTAATGTGGGAAAGTGTGAGGTCATCCACTTTGGTAGGAAGAATAAAAAGGCAGATTATTATTTAGATGGAGAAAGACTACAAAATACTGCAGTACAGTGGGACTGAGTGTTCTTGTACATGAAACACAGAAAGTTAGTATGCAGGTGCAGCAAGTAATTAGGAAGGAAAATGGAATTTTGGCCTTTATTGCTAGAGAGTTAGAGTTTAAAAATAGGGAAGTCTTATTACAACTGTACAGGGTGTTCGTGAGGCCACACCTAGAGTACTGTGTACAGTTTTGGTCCCTGTATTTAAGGAAGGATATACTAGCATTGGAATAGGTTCACTCGGCTGATTCCTGGGATGAAGGGGTTGTCTTATCAAGAACGACCTTTATTTATTGGAGTTTAGAAGAATGAGAGGTGATCTGATTGAAACATATAAGATTTTAAGGGGGCTTGGCAGGGTAGATATTGAGAATATGTTTCCACTGGTGGGAGAAATCATGAACTAGGGGACATAGTTACAGAATAAGGGGGCACACATTGAAAACTGAGATGCGAAGGAATTTCTTCTCTCAGAGGGTGGTGAATCTGTGGAATTCTCTACCCCAGAGAGTTGTGGAGGCTAGGTCACTAAATGTATTTAAGGAGGAGGTAGATAGATTTTTGAAATCTTGGGGAGTCGAGGGGTGTGCAGAACTGGCCCGAAAGAGGAGTTGAGGCCTGGGACAGATCGGCCATGATCTTACTGAATGGCGGGGCAGGCTTGAGGGACTGAATGGCCTACTCCTGTTCCTATTTCTTATGATCTTATATTCTTATGTAATGGCCAAGTCTGCCACTGCACAGGTGCAGGTAGGGCAATCTTTGGTGGGAGCATCACAGGCTCCAAAATTCAGAGGTAGTCAACCAAGGGCATCTCAGTAGTCAGAGTAGTGATCTAAGTAGCCGGTCGCTACCTTCGGTGAAGACATAGGGGTTGCACTATGTAGGAGCAATAGGAAAAGGAAGAATAAAACTTTGTACTTGCACAAGGGGATATGAAAAAATGTATGTTGTAAAGTCTCCATTCTTTAGTAGAATCACATAAATGTTATTAGTTTGCAGCACTTTTTCATCGGACCCACGGGGAGATGTGCAAGGAGTGGTTGGTTGTTTGCATGACTGTTTTGTATCGGTGGTGTTGGGGTGCAGAAGGGGGAATAGGAAGAGTGGCAGGTGATATGGTTCTGACATTATTTTACTGGTGCAATCAAAGTGAAACTTGCATTAAAAATGGCACAAAAGCAGAAAGTGCTGGAAATACTCAGGCCTGGCAGAATCTGTGGAGAGAGAAACAGAGTTGATGTTTTGAGTTGGACATGACTCTTCTTGAGAACCAAAGGAAGGTAGAAATGTGATGGGTTTTATACCGTTGAAAGGAGGGAGGAGTAGGAAGAACAAAAGGGAAGGTCTGTGATAGGGTAGAGGGCGAGAGAGATTAAATGACAAAGATGTCATGGATCAAAAGGCAAAGGGTGTGGTAATTGTTGTAGCAAAAGAAAAAGCTTTTGTCCAGAGAGAATGTTAATGGCAGAATAATGAACAGCTCTGTCTGAAAGAAAAACATGAAAAACAAGTGTAAGACCAGCACATGGTTTAAAAATAATCAAAATGGGATCATGGTTTGAAATTGTTGAACTTAATGTTAAATCCAGGAGGCTGTAAAGTGCCTAATTGGAAGATGAGGTGCTGCTCCTCGAACTTGCGTTGAACTTCACTCGAACACGGCAGCAGGCTGTGGACAGAAATGTGGGTGGAAGAGCAAGGTGGTAAATTAAAATGGCAAGCAACTGGCAGCTTGGGTCCTGTTTGTGGACTCAACAGAGGTGTTCTGCAAAGTGGTCACCCAATCTGCATTTGCTATCCCCAATGTAGAGGAGACCAGATTACAAATGGCATCCCTGGCATTCCAGGCAGCAATGTGAGAAGATGGTGCTGCATCGTTGTCATCACTTTCTGAAGTGCATCTTCAGCATGCTGATGGTTTGGCATTAGCCAAGTTTGAAGTGGATCTCTCTTGTCTCCCAGCAGCCACCTCAAGGCTGTCTCCAGGTCCAAAGAGGCTGAGGAGCTTTGACTGCCACAAAATGAAAGCATCAGCAGCTCCCCAGGAATCTTATGCACAACTGCGGAATTATAATTTTTTGATTGCACACCAGCTGTACATTGATGGAGTGGAAGTCCTTGCAGTTTACCAATATTTCTGGTGGAACTGAGGTGCATGGATTGCCACGTGTGTGCAGTCTAGGAGGCTGTAGATGTCTGTGTCACCACCTGACATGACAACCTGAGCCACTTGAGGCACTGCTGTTCTGACATGTCACAGAAACTCAGTCTGTGCTTGCACATCCTGTGTCGGGGTAGTGCCTTCTGCTGGTTGAACCCCTCTCCTGCTACCCTCTTTGCTGTCTAGCTGCATGTCTCTCAACAGCAGGCTGCTGCTGCTGCTGGTCAACTTGCTTCTTGTCCAAGGTCCAAACTAAGGCAGCCAAAGTACCACCCATCCTGATGTGATTCACAAAACCTCCAAAATGTGGAAAGTAAACTCTCAGCAAATGTACTGTGAACATACCCATTCCCACTAGTGGTTAAAAAAGCAACTGTGAGTACTGAATATTTATTGCAGTATTACCATGAGTTCTAATCAGTCTCTTCAATTGGTATGGTGCTCTCACCTGCCTTTCAATGGCAAGTTTCAGGAAGCCCAAGAAATACATGGATGCGACGTTAAACAATTGCAATTGAGTGATTTGCCACATGTTAATAGGAACCCGCCTCTCCTGAGGGGGTTGTGCGTAACCAGCCTAACATGTCCGAGTTAAACTCGGAAGTCGGTGAGTTGGAGCCGGCTTCCAAACACACTTGCGTTTTTGGCAATTTAACACCCATCCACAACCAAACCCATATATTCCTCCAGGTAAAATTCCTCCCATTGGTTCTCCAACCACTAGGTGCTGCGATCCACTATGGCACCCCAAAGTGCCACCTCAGCTGAGATGTTGGGCGGGATTTTAACTCACTCAAAACCCATTAACTTATACAGAGTTAAAATTGTGCCCATCAACTCAGGAAAGATGAGGAATCAAGCTAGGATCTCCTGTCCTGTAAGGCTGTGCTACCCACTGGATAAACTCACGAAATCACTGGGGAGCCCAAACTTTTTTTTAACAAAATGATTTTATGGAATGAATCTATAAGATGCAGCCCCCCATAATGCTTTGGCTGAGATATGCTAATTCATTGCAGGATGGGGATCAAACGGATATCTTCCTGGTGTGTGTGGTTCAGCTATTCAATGCCTTCAACAGCCGAGTTATCAGGAAGAATTTAAAATATTAAAATAAGGACAAATTTAGAAAGAAAAACAGAAATTAAAAAACCAGGGCAAATATCAGTCATAGGGAGAAAAGTTCTGATCATTTTCATTTTAAACTTCAATACGCTCCAAAGGCATTAATAAGAAAGAAAGTTAGCTTTTATGAAATAATAGGGGAAAGTAGTAACAATAAATTCTGGTCATTTTCTGAGTGTGACAGACCCATGATGGATGTGGATTACATATATGAGTGACATGCAATAGCTTTCGTAAAAGTGAATTACTACCTGACACGCCCCATCACTGAAGCATAACTCTTTTTATCCTTGGCCAGTGTAGAACTCGATTGAACCTTCAGCATCGCTTTAACTTACTACCAGAATATAATGTACTACTAAGAACTTGTTTGAGACTGCCCATACTCTTAGCACTATTGCACATTGAAAAGACATCCCAGACTTTCCCTGCATCATTCTAATGTAGATATGAACTCAAGACCTGGAACTGTAAACCTAAGATTGATTTCCTAGGTTTGCATGGAGTACACTGGTTCACCTGGGTGCTGTAAATACCAGCAAATCCAATGGATTGGGGTGTCTGTTTGCTGAGGAACCTGCCCAATGTAAACTAGTGAAAGAAAATAGGATGAATTTCTTTACAGGCATGTGCCTGACCTGTCCAATTTCTTGCTATTCACCATGCCCAGGCAATACAGTGCTAACCATGTACAGACCAAGGAAAATCTCCCCTCTAGTGTCCAATCTAACTCACCTGCTGCACTCTATTTTTTTTGTTATTCTTTTCTTTCTGATATCTTGCTGCACTGCACTATAGTCACTCATCAGAAGATATATGAATTTTCACCATGAGCTGCTTTCCCCAACAGCATATTTTATTTATTTATTTATTTAGAGATACAGCACTGAAACAGGCCCTTCGGCTCACTGAGTCTGTGCCGACCAACAACCACCCATTTATATTAATCCTACATTAATCCCATATTCCCTACTACATCCCCACCATTCTCCTACCACCTACCTACACTAGGGGGAATTTACAATGGAATTTACCTATCAACCTGCAAGTCTTTGGCTGTGGGAGGAAACCGGAGCACCCGGCGGAAACAGGGAGAACTTGCAAACTCCGCACAGACAGTACCCAGAGCTGAATCCGGGTCACTGGAGCTGTGAGGCTGCGGTGCTAACCACTGCGCCACTATGCCGCCCAGCATAGCTGAAGTTGGCAGCTTAGCATATGGAAAATTATTTGAAAAAACAGGCACTACTTAAAAAAAATCCTGCTCTGCCGATTTTTATATATTTTTTCTTAATTGGATGACCTCTTTCTGAAGTACGATTCCATAGTCACTGGGTACCTTCCTAAATAACCATTTTTCTGTGTGCTTGATTTTGTCCTCACAGGATATCCACACATGAGGGATATCCAACGGGGACCTCTGATACTGAATCAGGAGTCAGAAGCCTGACCAATGCCCCCTCCAAAACCAAGGACACAGTGACTGATTTTTGTGCCCCATTCCTGCTCTGTCTAAGAATAACCAACTCAGCACAGATCAGACAGCAAACTCTCATTGTCAGCATGGTTCAGCTACTCACTAACTTAATGACCTGTATCACTGAGGCGAGCTCCCAAGACTTTCTGACATTCTACAAGGTCAAACTTCAGAGCATAGAAGGACTAAAGGTTGCACCATATCAGAGAGTTTATATTGGATTATGTATGAAACATTCAGCTTGGGTTGTGGTGATAGAATATGTTAGTAAGGGGAATGATGATTGTCTTAAATATGTTTCTAATGATTGCTACCATTGAACACTCCTCAAACCAAATATAAACACACCACATGTTACACTATCAGATCACAATATAGGGAAACCCTCAGAAGATACCATTGGAACAGGGTAGCTGTGTAATCTTATTGGATTGGTTCTCCAATTTCTTTAAGCTACGTGGATAAAATGCAACTTTTAACAGACAACCTTGGTGATGGGTGAGTTGGATTTGGTACGGGATAGGATATGGACAGCAGAAATTTATGCTGAATGCAGAACAGAAGGCTGGAATAGCTGAGCCTGGAGGGTTTGGCCAGCAAATGGACTGAGGCAGGGGTGGAGGTGGGCGATATTAGTCAGCACAGAAGCAGTGTGAGGGTCAAGTAAGTGTTGGAGAGGAAGACCTGGGAGTTGTCATAATACATCTTTGTGCAGCTGATTACTGCCACCATTACGTATTATTCTTTGATGTTAATTTGTTGCTCTGCAACTGTTACAAGCTTAGGTTCTTATCATCCATATTCTCTTGGGTATAAATGGTGCCAAATATCTACCCATATGACAGCAAAATTCGGGTGTGTATTTATAGTATCCCCTTGTATTCTAAACTGGATATTCATGACTTCCTCATTTTTTTTTACTATCATTTTGAAGCTACACGGGTAAAGAATTGGTAAGATGAGGCCACTTATGAATTATTAAGCTGGTTTGGTGCACAGTGGATGAATGTACAGATCGGACTTACTTCATTAAATCAGTATAACTTTGCATAATAATACAATGAACATGCTATGCTTACCCATATTGTTAGGTTGTCTTGCTTGACTTAAACTAAGTAACTTATGACTACCTGAACTTTGCCAAAGCTTGTGCGTGCATTTTTCTGTTTGAACGTCTGTACCTGACGGACTGCCAGTGTCTCTGTCTTTGTTTTTATCACTCTCTCATCATAGCCAGCAGGGAGAAAGCCTGTCAGATTACCTCTGCTGAGTGATTGTAACCACGTGTTTACTGATTACTGAGAAAAACTAATGAATGGCTTGTCATTTACGGTTTTTGGGAAAGCAACATCAATGCTTGGCTAAATAGCAATTAAACAACCTCTGGTTTCGGTGCCTTCGTATTTTAAACTTGTGTGAATGCCCTCTGTTTATTCCTTTAAAAAAAGTTACATTTGTTTTTTTTTTAAAAAAAAACTTTTTATGGAAAAATGGACAAAAGTTGTGAAATGTGACAGTGTTGGAACTCAGTTTATTGTAATGTGCAGAACACTATTATGGACGTGATCTATATCTGTAAATTACTGTCCATAATGTTATTGTATAAATACTAACATACCCATATCAAATTACTCTCAAATTATCTTAATGACTATTTTAAACATATGCATACTGATTTATTCTTAAAAGATTTGCTTTGTTAAAATAATGGGAAGTGGAATTTGATGTAAGTTGGTTATACGGTTGTAAAACGTTACCAGCAGTAATTTCAAGCTTTGGCCATTCTTTGCCTAACTCCTAGACTTCTAAGTCGATGAGGACTCACGCTACACAAAGCAAGTTTTTCAGACTTAGAACCTTCAGTGGCTGTCCCAATAGGCAAGAGAAGGCTCAACTGAGGATCATTTGTGAATTTATCTATCTCCTTTGTGAAAAATTTGCTAATTATCAAATCTGTATATGGTGCCTGTCTAACAGATGACTTGAACTGTGTTTTTCATTAGTATAAATATTTCTTACAGTTCTTTTAACCAATCTGATTCCTGATGACACATTAAAAATACCACCTAACAGCATGGAACACTTTCCAGCCTTGTCTGATATGTCTGAAACCATCAGATGATTTTCAAGCCTGTAGAATTCACTTTTTTCATTTAAATGCAAGTGAAATTGGTTAGCATCTATATTAAAAGGAAGAAAAAAATGGGAATCCTATGCTGCCACATCTTTATTTTAATTTAATAATATTACATATGAAATTATTGTTGCTTACTTCCCCTATTTGCTTCTAATACTGGTACTTTGCAAATTGTCAATGGGTTTGTCATGCTTTTCACCAATGAAGGGATTGTTTCTGTTTAAAATAGTTCAAATATAGTATGCTTGCTGTTTGTTAGAAACCTATATATAATCACATGGAACTAAAGAGCAAGCCATGTGAGTAACTGTTGGTTGAAGAGTAAAACATTCCCTAATGCTATAACCTAGAAAGCTCATGGGCCATGTATAGTCATAATATTCTAAAGTTAATTTTTCAGTGAGTTACTAGTCACAAGCTATTTGACCAAGCTATATTTCACTTTTATGGAATTGATGAGCAGTTCCAGCATTGTCTATGGAAGAAGTACATCACACATGTGGGGCTGGAATTTGTTCCCAGCCTGACATAGGGTTTCGTGGCTGGTGGGGTGGGGTGGGGTGAAGACGGAGAATTGGAACAGCAGCGGTCGCCACGGAACCTGACACCAGGACTTCCGGGCCCGATTATTCAGGTAGCGGGGAAGCTCTGTGGTGGGCCCTCTGCCCACGTGACGGGAACCTGGTTTAAATATTTAAAATGCCTATCTGCATACATTACCATGACATCTGCTGCAATCTTCCCATCCGTTCCCAATCTTCAAAGCGACGTGTGGCACTTCCCCGTTCAGGGGAAGCTGGCGCCACCGAGGAGGGGGAGGGGTCACTACTGCATTTTGTGTATAGGGAAGTGAGAGAGAAGGGGTCAACTCTGCATTTTGCTGAACTGTCTGCAGGGCTGCCAGACTTTTTAAAATGGCGCCAGCACCTGCTCCTGCATCAGGTGACGCCATGAACGGCTTCACCAATGCTGTCTCCGCCATGTAATTGGGGGATGTGATCTCTGTGAATATGCTAAGTGGCTGCCCAAGCGGCGTGGGTCCCGCACGGGGCAGCCGCCTTTTCTGCACGCACTGCTGCTCCTGGTGGCGGGACAACAAAATCCAACCCGTGATGTGTGCACCTATAATACACACACTGGCCGATTTTATTTTCTGCAGTCTTTAGACCATAATTTTTTTTTGCTGATTTTACTTTGATGCATGGTGACTCACATGATACATTTACTTTGAATCATGTGAATTTTTACAGTTTTTTTTTGTTTATTACTAAGAGTTCTCAAACATCCAGTTGTCCTCCTGTGACATTGCTCATGGGTAGTCTGAGGCCTGGAATGCTGTTGTATGTTTAATGTGGTTCCATTCTGAAATGGGGAACAACGTAGAATATGGGGTTGGGGAGTAAAGTACAGTGATGGGATGTGGGGCAAGCTGGGATGGAATCAAGGAGCAGTGCACAGTAGGGGGAAGGTAGAGTTTGGGGACCAGTATACAACTAGGGATTCAGAACATGGTGGGAGAGGCAGATGGTAGCAGAACACAGGAGAAAACTCAGAGTGTCAAGCATGATGGTGGAAGGGGTGCGTGGAAGTGAAACACAGAAATAATAGTGTGGTGCCCAAAGGGTCACAGACAGAGAATGTGTGCTAGACTTATCTTTTCATAACATTATAGCTAGATAACAAATATTAGGAGTGTTTGTCAAGGTTGTAACACGCTTTTGGTTCAGGTGAATTGTTCAAGTTTGACTTGACCAGTTTATGACTTCTGCTGCTTGGTATCACACTCCTACCTATCTGAACTTTTTTATTTGTGTGACTATTGTCGTGCTAGACCCCCAACTGCCAAGAATGAGGCATATTAATTTTGTCATATGAACATTGATTTAAAAACTGTTGCTGAAGTGAAGAAAGGACTTGTTAAAAAATCACCAGGCTCTTGGCTGGAACAAACATTTTTTGCATACCAACAGCCAGTGCTTGGAAGGACAAATGGCTATTCCCTGCTCCAATTGGACCCACAATGGACTTTGAGCACCAGGTATTGTGCGTAAGAAGAGACATTCCAGGGTCGGCTAAGACCAGAGAATCCAGAAACAGACGTGGTCAGACCAGCTCGTCACATGCCTAACCTGCTTGGCAACCTAGGTTTTTCTGAATTGTACAAACAGTTTGAACTCAGAGTGTCTGTTTGCTCCTGGATTGAAAAGACCTCTCCTGGCAGGTTTGCCACTGCCTCTCCTGCCTGCTCCCATCTCTTTCTCATGGAACTCCAAATCCACTGAAGACACATGAGCCCCAAGAGAGAAAAGTGTCCTACAGCGAACAAGGTTTAAGACAAATACTGGGCCCCAATGAAGAGCAAGATCTACCTACAATCAAGGACTCTACAGTGAGCTAGAAGATCCATAACAAAAAACCTCTAGAGATTGACTCAAACTTTTCCACTTTATTTCTTCTGCTCTGTTCTGTCTCTATCTGCATGTGTGCATCGCATATGCACGCTAGCGTGGGTGTGTCATATATCCGTAGGTATTAACCAAATTAGAGTTCACGTTTAAGTTTCATAAATTTCAAATTTTCTTCTTTAAACCTAAGAAAACCTGTTTGTACTGGTTTCTTTACCTTATAATTGAAAAGCGGTGAACAAGGATTCACTAAGGGGGAGCTAAAATCACGGTGTGTTTAAAATTAAACCCTGTTACGGTAAGACCAGGTGAAGGCTGAGAGGGACCCCTAGACCCCTTTCTCACCTGGTCGTAACATTATGAAATATCTTTATCTACAACTTAGGATGTGCTTCAAAACCATTTCAGGATGTGAATTCAATTCTAATTTGGATTGGCAATTAATTTTTCCAGTGTGGCCAGTTCGAATACCAGAAAACACATTTCAGAAATGAGTCCTGTGAAAGAAAATGCCCGAGATTTTCTCAAACTGATTCCACCAGGAAGAAATCTAAATTTGAGTTTTGGATCTGGAGATTCAAAAGAAATGGTTCATGAATGAGAATTAGAATCTATAGTAATAGATGTAGGCAGAAGAAAATAGCACAGGCTGCATTGAGCAAAAAATGTTTCAGAATATCTCTAAGAAGACAGCTATGTACCAAATAGGATGTTAAACAGTTTACAATATGAAAGCCCATGTAGGGTATGATAGTGGTGGAAGTGTGTTACAAGTGAAAGACCCATAACTTAGAAGCACCGCAGGCAGACGTCAGTAATGCACCATCAGCGATGTGATATGCTGTTTGTTCCATGCGGGATTCCATTTCAGTTTTAAACACAATCTAGAGTGCGCTGGACCATTAAGTGGTAATTCACTGGAATGAATTATCATTTTTAATTTCACTGGAGTGAATTATCATATTGCTGGGTAGTGAAATTATCATTCATGTCCACAGAATAAATTATTTTCTGCTAAGATGCAGACATGAAGAATGTATGTTCAGGCTGAAGAGCATTTCAACAATAAATCTGCAGGTTTAGCTGCAAAGCGAAATGGCTTTACTCTGGATTCACCTTCTTTAGGATAAAGATAAAACTCAATAATATAGCCCAGAAAACCTTTGCATTTGATATAAACTGACATAAAAAATTAAACTGTAATTTATATGTACAATAATTAAAGACCTTTCAAAATCCAGTTTTATTACCAATTTAAAAAGCCACATTTTCTGTGTGTTTTTCAGCCTTTATATTTAACATAAAAAGTGAAACTCCAAGGAAAAATAAGGCACAAATAGTTTAAGTTCAGAAAAGATCAGCAAAAACCAGTTTTATATTGAACATTACTAATCCTCAAGAAAGAAAGGACTGAATAGGGACAGTTAAGCTAAATGACAACCCACAATTTGCACAGTTCACAGACATCAATTTTATGGGCCCAATGGCAGTTCCAAAAGTAACGTAATTGTTTCCATGATCACAAAATACTGTCAAACTATTTTAGCAGTAAAGTGTATTTATAGTATTTGTGAATGGGAAGTGTGCTACAAAATATTGACTGCTAAAATGTATGTTTAAAGCAGCCCATCAGCTCCGTATCCTGAAGCAAATATCTTTAAAATCCAACTGAAATATGAAATAGTTAATGCAAATGTTTAATTTTGCAGAATGTGCTATGAATAGTATATTTCAATCACCTGGTGTAGTGTAACTATTTTGTTGTGAACATGGCAGTCCTCATTATGAAAGCTCATCAACATGCTTCCTGATGTTATAAATATGTGTCACTCAGAACCTGGTTTTTGGTGAGAAAGCAGGGGCATATTTTCTTCTGTCCAATTTGGAAGAAATCAATTTTTACCAATTCAATGCCCAGAAAACAAATTTGTAGTTTATCAACAAAAATTGATAAAAACTGATTTTAAAGATTCCTCAGAATAACATAAAATATGGAAAAGTTCAAATGTAGCAATTTAGTTGAGGGATTCTGATAACAAAACTGCAACAACAAACCCTGAGGTTGAATTCTAGCCTTTAACTTCTCCTAAACCATCAGCTGTTTCACATAATATATGTAGAATTTTTAGTAATGTTAAAAATGTACAGTTACTCATTCTTCTCAGAATGTCTGCATTGTGATGGGAAGGAATTATTTTGCAGCGTTTGTGATTGTCAGCAGCTCTGTTACCTTCATTATGTTATGGGCAGTTAAATGTGGTGTGGATCCAGCATGATGAAAAGGTTAATGGGACATCTTTACTCAGGAAATAATGGACTTATTGTACCAGGATTGTTATGGTGATTTGAAGAATGAGGTTACATAATTTTATTTGGCCTGTTCCTCTCCATTTACCAATACTGAACAGGTGGAGGCCATTGTTAATGTTCAACCAGAGTTTCAGCCTCTGTTCAATCCATTACCTGGTTTCCCTGATCGTTTACTGCATTTAAAAATTACTTTCAAAGCTTAAACATTATGGAGTTCTCTCCATTCTGCTGGCGTGCTGAAGTGGGTGATTGGTTGCTATCGTGCAATGAATTGGAACATCTTTGTGAGGGTGCCCTCAATTGGTTCTTGCTCATTTCCTGAATTTGAATATACAGTGTTGTACCAGTCGAAATACTGTACTTTTGATGAATGCAGTCAAATATAAAATAATGTCATATGATTGACAGAAGGCTGTAATCGAGCTTTTTCTTCAAGGGGAAGCTATCCAGTTCACTATTCACTATACATTATATAGGCTTTACAAAAATACCTGTTTCATCATTGCATAGTCTGTTACTGACCACAACTTGAAATAATATACACATTCCTGATGGCTGTTTAGTTTCAGCTTTGATCTTCAGAGCATGCTGTGGAAATGTTAAAAATCTTCTTATCTACACGAACAACATAACTTTGACAGAAAATTGAATGTGTTCACTTTGCCTCATCAGCTTTAACAGACTGTCAGATATGGCTTTTTTTCAGCAGGAAATGAATGATGGAAATGGTTTTTGGCTTTAGATTTTTTGCTAGGCACCAGAGTAAATGATCACAGTACTAGCTCTTTTAACCTTATCTATCATACTGAAACGTTTTCTCTGCCTCCAATATAACATGTCAGAGTCGATTAAGGACATCCTTCAATGAGGTATAATTCACAGATTTTAGTAGTGAATCCAAGAGCACTGGAGTATTAAAGAGGCTGTGAATACTTAATCACTGATATGTTGCTATCCGCCTTTTTCTGAACCCACTCGACACTTTGGTGCACTGTATCTGAAAATGCTTTTTTTTCCTTGATGGTAAAGTATGAAAGGCCAGGTACAATGGCAGAGCATATGTCACATTTTATTCTTCTGACAGTGTGGTGAAAGATATTGCTGTTCTGGTACATTCAGCTATGCTTATCTGGTACATGAGCACACATTACGTTCTGCAGGCTTGGATCACTTTGGACAGTATCATTAAATGACACGTCATTACCTGTTATGGAGTGGTACTCTCACTTGAAGTCCCTCCTGGGATACATGCAGAGAGGATGATGGGTAAAGATGGAACATGCATTAAAATTTCAATGCAAGCACTATTGACTTTGACTTTTCTAAAGCCAAATGCTGTAGCTTGACTGTACAATGGTGTTTGTCACAAGGATAGCAAAACTGCAGACGTGCATCAGTTGAAAGTTGCGATGAGTTGAACGATGTGGATCGGTGAAGGCTCCAGAGAGATCAGCTAGGCTAGCTTTGAGCAGAAGGGGGTAAATTGAAGGTTTATTTATCCAATTCACTGTCAAGGTCAGCTTACTGAAGTGCTGTCCTGTGTGCGTTTTCAAAATGCCAAAACCTGGAAAATTGCTAGGATTGGCCTACAAATCACTGACCTTTGTGCAGCAAGCATCAACTTGCCAAAATCTTTTTTAATAGCATGGTAAGGATTTACTTCCAGTTAGCAAACTAAAATCAAGACTTTATAAACATTTTTGTACTGTTCTTCCCCAAGCTCATTCTACAAAATGGAAATAAAGAACAGGACATAAAGAATGAGAAGAGGTGGGAATTGATTTTTACCGAGGATAGTCTTTGATAGTCAGATTCTGATGGGCAGTGTATTGATTTAAACATTCCTAACTCCTTTCAAAAAACATCTTGTGTAGTACAGTGCAGTCCCTAATTGCCAGTTATAACCTAACAGATATTTGGGACACTATAATTATCCTTTTATGTTTGTTCCCACTACTGGTCTGTGTTATAAACTTAGCTTATTCATAATTTTTAAATGTTTATATTTGCCCTAATTCTGTTGTTCTGTCTTTTTCCATTGCTTAAAGTTTGCAGAATATATTTCAGCACAAATGTAGATTTCAGTAAGGTGCAAAGTATTTTCATGGCTGGAGGTTCCTGTTGTCAAAATTGGCAAATGAATACTTAACGCTTTTATATTTTAAATGGGTTAAATGGGCCTCCATCAACGCCTAGGGCAGGAATGCCAGATTTATCTGTTACTATCATTGGCTGTAATTTCTAGCCTTTAATTTCACAATGTTATTTTCCTTGTTAGCTCAAAGAATTAATGAAAAGTAAAAATGCCACAATTAATATAAAATGTATGCCAGTCAAATTAATGAAAATATCTTGTTAGCTGTGTCATGAAGCACATGCACCAAACTGAATTTCCTTTGTGTAAACTTAAAAAGGAGCAAGGCAATTACATATTTTTGTATTTGTTTAAAAAAACCTCACATTCTTCAAATTCGATAATGGCCCAGATTTTACGGTCAGTCGCGAATGAACTGGGCTCACTGTTCATGACACTCATACTTGCTCACAGACTTTCTGTGGGCTTTTACACTGCAATTTGTGGTTGTAGAAGGTGGAAACATTTGCCCTTTCAGACAGCCGGTGCAGACACGCTGGGCCAAATGACCTCCTTCTGCACTGTAATGATTCTGTGAGTGCCACCCCTCTACAGAGGATGTGGGACCTGTGTAAATGGGGCAAGCAATCACATGTCTCCTCAGCCAATCAGATTGAAGAGTTCTTATTGAGGCACATAGCAGCAAAACCAGGACTGTCAGTTAGGTTATTTATTTCAATTTGAATCAGTACAGAAAGTGACATAAAGCAAAGAAAATAAAGATGGGATTAAGCTACCGAGATAAAAGAGATAGAAAAAGTTTTTTTTCTAAATTACTTAAAATTTTCAAATTTTTAAAATCTCTAACAATAATTAAAATCTAAAGGAATGAGACTCCATGCTTGTAAAATTAAATTTTCAGTGCCAGAGTGGTTGTTTGGCAGTAATAAATCTTACTCACTGTTAGAATTCACTTACTCTTGAATAAACAGACCCTATTTTTTTCTGGCATAGCTAGAACTTCATGCCCTTCCATGTGTTTCAATGTCGAGTCACATATGAAGTTGTTATGACCGAGGCAGGAGCAATGCACTGTCAATTCAGACCCATCACCCCATATTATCTAAGTTTTTCTACTCAACCGGAAAATAGCCAAATTAAACCCTCTAGCAACCCCCTGAATAAAACAGACCAAACCAGGTATCTTTAGACAACAACAAATTAACTATTTATTAAACACTAAATCTTAAACACTATTAAGATACACCTATGTCTAAAGACATTATCACTTCTTATTTAACCTAACTCCCCCATTCACATACATACACTCAAAAATCAACGGTTATCCATTTTTTAAAATGATGTTTTAAAAATTATCTGTTTCTTAAGAACAAATAAATAACTGGGTTGTTCGTCTTTGTGGGTAACGTTCCTGATGGGTGCAGAGTATCCTAGTGTAAAAATAATCAAATGCCACTCAAAGTCTCCACATGGATTTGATGAAACAGACTTTTCTTGATAGGCATTCAAAGCACTTTGGCTGCAGAAGGCATCACAAAATTCTTTCAATGATGAGCACAGCAATAGGTCTACTTGAATTTTTAAAAAAATCAGCAGTCTTTTGGTAAAAACGTTACTGCAAATTCCAGAAAACACAATTGGTCAAGAGAGAGTCAATCTTGAAGCAAAGACTCTTAGATTGGAAGTAAAGAAAAGGAATTTTGCTACCTCCAGCAATACAAATGGTCTCTTCAAAGGATTTTCTCCCCCTTAGGCAATTAACAAGGCCTGTAGCTCATTGCAGAATTTCTGCTGAGAGAAATAGACAGCTCCTTCCTTCCGTGAGCACGCTTCGCTGGTGGCTCTCTAAAACTGGTTTTAGCTGTTTTTTCACACAGTTAATTGAAACATTATATCATGTGACCTCTTCTCTCTCCTGCTGTTGCCTAGGTAACAGGTGCAGCTGGCACAATGTGCCTCTTAGTTTTTAAAGGCACACTGTTTTTGAACAGAATCTTAAAGGCATACTGTTTTAATCTGAGGAGAAAATAAATACTGTTCCGTGACAAAGTACAGTTTCAACAAAGCCTGTGAAGGAGCAAGGCAACAATTACCTGCCCTATTCACACTCTGCAGGGATTTCTATGGCACTGTCAGTGGCTGCAGGTGAGGTGCTTACCTAAATCAGGCAGGAGCCTCATATCTATATATAAATTGGAATCCTACTATATTAACTGGATCCTGATGGTCTTTTAACATTGGCCTGACTGGGAAATGTGTTGATGCTATCCCACTTAGTAAAAGTTGCTCTGTAGATTGAAGAGGCCATTTTTCTTTGTTGGGCCAATAGGAGCAGGAGTGTGTTTCTGGGCCACATAAGGAAAGCCTTTATCTCTACTGCCTGGGCATCCCCCAACATTGCCACTCGTAAGACCTTAGGAACCATAGAAAGGTTATGACACAGAAGGAGGCCAGTTAGCCCATTGTATCTGTGCCGGTTGAAAAAACTAGCCACCCAATCTAATCCCACCTTCCAGCACCTGGTACGTAGCTTTGTAGGTTACAGCACTTCAGGTGCATGTCCAGGTACCTTTTAAATGATTTGAGGGTTTCTGTCTGCACCACCGATCCGGGCAGTGAATTCCAGACACCCATCACCATCTGGGTGAAAAAGTTTTTCCTCATGTCAACCTTGCCATAATCCCTTCCTGATATTTACCTCCCAGCCAGTAGGCTGCCCCTCGGCCACATGATTTTAACCAGCTCACCATTTCTAGCGACAGTTGGCTGTCAGAGGGCAAAACAGTCCCGATCTCAACCTGATACATTTGGCAAGATTGACTCCTGCCTCTGCACCCACTCACCCAAAAACCACGCGCAGATTAAAATCTCCCCTGTAGTTACAGTTTCTATTCTCCTGCATGATACCTCAGTTTCCGTGATCTCGGTCTTATGTTTCTTCTCACTCTCCATGATATTAGATTCTCATATGTACTTTGTACAATCTCCACAGCTGTCCTGCTGTCTCTGTGGTCTTCGTTTCTCATATCCATATCTGTCCCTCACTTTATATAATTTTCATTTCTTGCACCGTTGCATGTCTGACAGTATCTACAATCTTCATTTCATTTGCTGTCATCTGACTCTCATTCTCCTTGTATATCACTTTCTCACCAGCTCTTACTCTCTGCAATCTTCATTTCTCACTTAGTTATTTGCCATTAATTCTCCACGTTCTCCAGTTCTCACTCTGCTACCTTCCGTCACAGATTTAACCTCCCAGCTGCTTTAATTGTCGGCTCCACAGTACTGAATAATCTCAACCACCCACATTGTAGAATTTTTTATAATGAATTGCAAAAGATGGATTGTAAGAAATGTACAATATTTGTTGGGTATAATTCAACTTTAACCATTGCTGTTAAACAAATGTTTGGTGTAAGGTGCAGGTTGGTTGAAATGAACCATCCATTGAGAAATGTTCTTTATATCCATGAAGTATACAGCATTTAGATTTCTTTGGTAAATTACCAAAACTTCAGCTCATACCTTATATTATTAGATCTCATTTAATTGGAAGAAAATGAAGATAATTTAAGCTATTTGGTATATTTTGAACGACAGTACTTATGTCACTGATTGGAACAATGCTTTGAAGTGAATATTGCAAGGCCTGGATGTGGGAGTTCAGGAGCTGCAGCTGGTGCTGACCTGAATAACCAACAGCAGGGCAACAATTACTTTGCAATGAGCTTCTGTCATTATCTATATTTCCTTAATTAGCGAACATTGATCCATCACTATCTATTTTGCCCTGCCTCCCCCTCCCCACACAGATATAGAGAACATAAATCACTCACTTCCTATCAACTGGATTTTGATACATGACTACATGATTTCAGGTGGCATTGTTCAGCCAAAGGTGTCTCTCTTCCTATAATGGTGGCTTTGCTTGTCTCTTTATTTGTTGCACTTTAACACTTGCAGTGTCTGTCTTTCTGTATGGCTCCACAACAGGTTTGCTGTTATCTCTGTATCTATCAATTTGTGTATCTTCTTTTCTCACCCTTTTCCACTTCCTGTTTGTGTCTCTTCTCACTTCTGTCTTTCTTTGGTATGTCTACCATACAGTTTCACTCTCTTTTCTAAATCTCTCTTTTCCTTTCTATTTGGTCCTCTCTTCTTTTCTTCTCAACTTCCATGGATACCCAGAGGCAGGCTCACAATCCCGTGATAGCTGCAGAAAAGAGGGCTGAATTTCCTGCACTCCTGCTCCACCAGCAGTGGGCTGGGACCTCTACTCACCGACCTTTGGCACCCTCTCAGATGACTTCTCAGGTGGTGCTGATTCCATTTAGGGTACTGTTAAGACATTTACCTCAGACTGGGGAGGACAATTGCAGTAACACCTTGGTGCAGTGTAAATGATGCCCATTTGAAAAAAAAAGGAATGTCCTCTATTAGATCAGTTTAGGAAGTGCAATCACTTGTTCTGTGATTGATTGCATTGTCTTTTAAATTTCCTTAAATCCCTTAGAAATGCTGTATAACATACTTCCTTCAGTTGTATGTTGTCATAATACGCCTGTCCATATATCAGCAGATGTATTATGCCTCCAGCCCAACTTCCGGCAGAAATTTTGATGAATAGAAAAAGAGCCGACAGCTATGTTCTGTCTGAAAAATTGCTCCAAAAGCATTTTTGCACTGATTTTGTGTGAGAAAATTTGGGTCCAAGATCATTTCTACTCCTGGGTATGAAGAAAGGAATGGAGGGTAGGCCTGAGGCTGGGATGAGTGGGTTTTGGAATGCTCAGAAACTCATCCGCACAGAGACACACATCTACATACATATTTTTGGTTTCTCCTACACACACATAATCAAGCATGTTTACAATGATACTTAAAAGTTTTTTGAAATAGTTTCTTCTGAATGGAATTTTACTTTTGCAAATTAGGGGAGATCAACCTTAACCTTCAACAATCCTCCATCTTGCATGCTCTTCACCATGTGTGAACGATCAGGAATTAAGCTGTGAAGTTATGAAGTAATTGTAGCAGAAATTCACATCCGGGTCTCATGTTCTCTGGCACTGAAAAAAGTAGGAAGAGGGGCCAAAAAAATTAAGCCTGCTCTTGAGAGTGTTGGCTAGGGGAAGATAACGGCAAGGCTGGCAATTACAATGAATGTTATCTGCAGCTGGGTAGATAGAAAGGAAGCAGGTTGAGTCTGTGTCAGGGTAGAGAGAAGGAGTTAGTGTTGCAATGGAAGAGAGATTCCTGATCACAGAGGCTGAATAGATCTAAACCTTACCATGCAATAATATTAAAGAACAGGGAAGATTCAGGCCAGCGAAGGAGCTTGAGCATGTTGTGATCTGTCTGTATGAAAGAAAGGAAACATATTAAAAGAAAACAAAGTTCAAAGTCACATTTTATTTTCGAATGTCCTATGTGTTCTTGTGTGGATTTGATTGGTCTATGGTGCAAGGTGATTAGTATGGAGCAGTGTTGGAATCTGGTCCATGCTTACAATTTAACATCATGTACCCATTAGCAATATTACAAGCTCACTACAATATTACAACCTTAGCTCTTAAATAATACAGACCTGCTATATAAAATTAAAGGTAGAAAACATTTAATAAGACTGCGTATCCTGTGGTGCTACTCATGGTAGATCAAAGGGTGCACTGTTTTATAAGGACAGGAGCATTGGTCTATGCAATATGCAATGACTTGTCCTATTGTTAAATTGCTGTTTTCTGTAAGTTGGTGAGTCCTTTTAAAGCCACAAGATATAATTGCTACACGTTCCTCATCAATTAGATGCTGATTGCTCCTTGAATATGCTTAAGATAATTAGAGATCACACTGGCTTTTAAGTACAAGTCTTATAAGGCATTTCATGTTGATAGTGAAATTACTCTGTACTTTGCAAATAGTTGGCTTTATTTCTCTTTTGCTAACACATTTAGTAGAATTTTTTGAAGTTGTGATGAGTTGAATATATTATTTGGATCTGGTTCTGGGAAATGAGGTGGGTCAAGTAGATCAATTGTCAGTTGTCAAAGGTACTAAATGAATACTTTGCATCTGTCTTTACCAAGTCATAGTGAAAGAGGAGGTAATTGAGACACTGGATGGGCTGAACATTGATAAAGAGGAGGTATTAGAAAGGCTGGCTGTACTTAAAATTGATAAGTCACCAGGAGTGGATGGGATGCATCCGAGGGTGCTGGGGTGAGTAAAGGAGGAAATTGTGGAGGCACTGGCCATAATCTTCCAATCCTCCTTTGATATCGGGATGGTGCCAGAGGATTGGAGAATTATGAATGCTACACTCTTGTTCAAAAAAGGGAGCAGGATAAGCCCAGCAATTACAGGCCAGTCAGTTTAACCTCAGTGGTAGGAAAGCTTTTAGAAATGATACTCCAGGACAAAATTAACAGTCACTCAGACATGTGTGGATTAATTAAGGAAAGCCAGAATGGATTTGTTAAAAGCAAATCATGTTAAACTAACTTGATTTGTGTGTTTTGATAAAGGTTACAGAGAGGGTTGATGAGGGTAATGTGGTTGATATGGTGCACATGGATTTCCAAAGACATTTGATAAAGTGCCATGTAATAGGCTTGCCAGCAAAGTTAAAGCCCATTGGAATAAATTGGATAGTGGCAGCATAGATACAAAGTTGGCTGAGAGACAGGAAGTGGAGAGTAGTAGTGAACAGTTGTTTTTCAGATTGGAGGAAGGTATACAATGGGGTTCCCCAGAAGTCGGTACTAGGACTGCCACTTTTCCTAATATATATTAAAGACCTAGACCTGGTGTACAGGCAATAATTTCAAAATTTGCAGATGAGATCAAACTTGGAAGTATTGTGAACTGTGAGGAGGATAGTGATAGATTTCAAGAGGACATAGACAGGGTGGTAAAATGGGCAGAGACAAGGCAGATGAAATTTAATGCAGAAATTGAGAGGAAGTATACTTAATGACACAGCTCTAAAGAGTGTGTAGGAACAGGAGAATCTGGGGGTGCATGTGCATTGATCTTTGAAGGTAGCAGGACATGTTGAGAGAGTGGTTAGTAAAGCATATGGGATCTTGGGCTTCATAAACAGAGGCATTGAGTACAAAAGCAAGGAAATTATGCTGAACCTTTATAAAGCTGTGGTTAGGCCCTAACTAGAGTATTGCATCTAGTTCTGGTCACCATACTTCAGGAAGGATGTGATGGTCCTTGAGAAGGTGCAGAGCAGATTAACCAGAATGATTCCAGGGATGGGGGATTTTAGTTACAAGGTTAGGTTGGAAAACTGGGTTTGTTCTCTTTAGAACAAAGGAGATTGAGGGGAGATTTAATAGAAGTGTACAAGATTATGACAGGCTTAGATAAGTTAGACAAGGAAAACCTGTTCCCATTAACTAATGGTACAAGGACTAGGAGACATAGATTGAAGGTTTTGGGGAAGCGATAAAGGGGAAATGTGAGGAAGAACTTTTTAACGCAGCAGGTGGTAATGCCCTGGATATCGCTACCCACAAGAGTGGTGGAAGCAGAGACAATCAATGACTTTAAAAAGAAATTGGATGGCCACTTGAAGGAAATAGACTCGAAGGGCTATGGGGAGTGAGTGGGGGAGTGGGGGTGTGGGACCGACTGAATAACTTCGTGGGGAGCTGGCATGGACTCAATGGACCAAATGGCAGCCTCCTGCTCTGTAAATGACTCTATGACTCTGTGAATGAGGAAGGACAATACAAAATAAAGGGTCCAATTCTAAAGGTGATGCAGGTGAGGGTCACAGCCACAGCTGCAGGACATCCTGTGGAGGGGTTCCTGCTCTGCAACGATGGCCTGGCAGCTGTAGCCACAATATATTTTGTAACATTTACAAAGTTTCAGAGTGTGCCTACAGCTGCAGCACTCACCTTTCCCAGTTGGGCTGCCGATCAACCACAGCCTGGGGTGCTCCCATTGGCCCTCACAGCTGCAGCGCCCACCTACTGTTCTTTTAGAATGGGACTTGGCGGCTTCCTCGAAAATCTCCTTCAGGGTTCAGCTATAGCCACTTCTGAGTTCCCGATCCAGAAGTTAGCACAGCGTCGGGACCTGGGATTAAGCTTCAGCCAGCAGAGAGCCAGTACAGACTTGACAGGCCGAATGGTCTCCTCCTGTGCTATAACCATTCTCTAAAGGGAATGTAGTAGATATAGTGTATTTGGATTTTCAGAAGTGTTCAAGATGTATTTCACAAGATGCTTATTGCAAAAATTTTGGCAAATAGTATAAGAATAAATGGCCGGAATTTTCAGTTGGGCGGGAGGCCCTGCACACCAGTTGAAAAGTCGGTGGCGAGACCAACTCCACCAGGCCTAGGGAGCCACGCTGGGATTTATCACTCCCCAGGCCCTTAATTGGTCTTGTGCTGGCCTTCCACCTCCTTGAGGCAGGAAGTCCCGTCTAATGGAGCTTCCAGCCAATCAGTGGGACGGTAACTCTTAGTCCCAGCAGCACCACCGGGAGTGGTGGCCACCGCTGGGACTACACCTAGCCCAGAGGAAGAACTGCCCCGAAATTCAGGTAAGTTTTTGGGGCCTCGCTGGGGACGATCGGCTGGGTCCTGGCGAGGCAAGGGGGGGGGTCGGTTAAGGTGGGGGAGGGCGGGGAAATCTTGTGCCCTGGGGGCAGTTGGGGCTTTGGGGGGTGGCCCTCCATGGGGCATAGGCCCAATCAGGAGGGCTGCTCCAAGCCCGCAAGAAGGCTGCCTGTTTTTACCAGGCGGGGTACTTGGGCCTTTACCGTTTGGCCGCTGCATGTAAAATACCAGTAATGGTGGGAGGAGGCCCTTAAGTGGCAGTTAATTTGCCACTTAAGGGCCTTCATTGGCCTGGACTGATGGGCCATTTCTCGCCACTGCTGCCGCGCATAAAATTTCAGCGGGGGCGGGAAGGTGTTGGGAATGGCCCCTTCCCCACCTCCCACTCAATTTTTGGCCCTCCTCCGCCACCAGCCCGCTCATTGGGGGGCCGTAAAATTCTGGCAAATGTAATAGCATGGATAGAAAGTTGATTTACGAATGGGAAACAATGGACTAAAATTAGTGGGTGTTACTGAGATTGGAGAAAGGCTGGAAGTGGATACCTCAAGGGTTAATGTTCAGTTCATTTTTGTTCTTGGTATTTATAGATGACGTTTACTTGAGTGTTTGGAGTACAATATTGAAATTTGTTGAGAACACCAAAAATAGGGAGGTTGCCAAGCAAGTGAGAAGGACTGTAAAAGACTTTAGGAGGACATATAAACATATGAATGTATGTAGGACATTTAGAGGTTAGCAACATGGACAAACAGCTGACAGATGCAGTTTAATGTGGAGGGGCATGAAATAGCATATTTTGGGAGAAAAAGCAAGGAATGGGAATGTACAGTTAATGGAAAGACCTTCGGGATCAAATGCTTTATTCTCTGAAAGCATAAGTGCAGGTAGATATAGTTGTAAAAAGGCCAACAGAAATTTATAAATGGAAGCATAGAGTACGAGAGTAAAGAAGTGATGATAACGTTGTAAATGACAATTTTTAGGCCATAGTTAGAGTACAGTGTGAAGTTTTAGGTGCCCCATAGTAAGATACTCTATTTTGAAATTCATATATAGATAGGATTCAGATTTGGTTTACTCTCACATGGTTAAAGATTTTGCTTTCTATTCATTTCTAAGTAGCTTGCAGGCTTGTACTATAGCTAGAAATAATAAAATGGTCAAGTTGCTCATTCCCAGAATTCTTCAGGGTATGGATGACATTTAGCACGAAAAAGTTTTGTCAGCAAGGTGAGGTTTTTTTTCCGCAAGGAATGCTAAATAAGAGGTCAGTGATCTCCCAGATAAGAGGGTATCCTATATCAGAAACAAACAAGACAATGACCAACAGATCAGTTAGACAACTGAAAAACAACTCCTTTTAAGAGATGGTTGTGCATGATTAAAGCCTTATAAAGCTCTGAAGCTTTCCTTCACAATTTGTAGAGATAGACAAGAAGGAAAGAATCAACGAAGATTACGTTCTATCTCCAGAGTGGAAGCGGATAATATAGTTTATTTCTCTGTACGACTATTACTCATAACATTGAATATGTCAAGACTCGATTGAACTCAATAAAGATAATTTGCATCCAAGTTGGTGTCCAGTCCAAGAACATTAAACCCATAGGGAGCATATAGTGCAAATTCACTGCAATGATGCAAAGCATGGGAAGCTATGAATATAATGAGAAACCTGAGATTCAGGGACCATTTCCATTGTCTTAGAGAAGGTTTAAAATAAATGCAATAGAAATTTTCAAATTATGGAGGGCTTTGATCGGGTGCCTAGAACAAAATATTTCCTTGGTTTTGGAACTCAATGACGAGAGTTCATGAATTTTAAATTGCCACTATGAGATTCAGATGCTAGGAGAAATCTGTTTACACATTGGATAATTGGAGAATGGAGTACTTTGCCACAGGGAGTGTTTGGTGCAGAGACCATTGCATATTTTAAGGAATATAATGGGATAACTACTTGAAACATAGAAACATAGAAAAATAGGAGCAGGAGAAGGCCATTCGGCCCTTCGAGCCTGCTCTGCCATTCAATACGATCATAGCTGATCATCCAAACTCAGTAACCTGTTCCCGCTTTCTCTCCATATCCCTTGATCCCATTAGCCCTAAGAACTATATCTAACTCTTTCTTGAATATATTTAATGATTTGGCCTCAACTGCCTTTCATGGTAGAGAATTCCACAGGTTCACCACTCTCTGGGTGAAGAAATCTCTCCTCCTCTCAGTCCTAAATGGCCTACCCCTCATCCTTAGACTGTGACCCCTGGTCCTGGACTCCCCCGCCATCAGGAACATCCTCTTTTTCCAACTGGCCAATGAGGAAGAAAAGTGCTGTAAAATGTATATTGTCATGCACCAACATACATAACTAGGGTACATTGAGAAAGCAAAGTAAACCAACCCTATCATGTCCACTATAATATGCATGTCGTATTCATAAGTTCTGCAGCGTGTGACATTCAAGGTTTATTTTTGTTCTTCAGCATGTTCTTCAACATTTAAGAAGTATTTAGATGAGCACTTGAAACACCATAGCATACAAGGCTAGGGGCCAAGTGCTGGAAAATGGGATTAGAATAAATAGGCTTGATGGCCAGCACGGGCACAGTGGGCCGAAGGACCTGTTTCTGTGCTGTATAACTCTATGACTCTATGTATGCTTCATTCATGTCAGTTATTCAGTTGCTCCGAACTTGTGAGTGTGACCTCCAAATGGATTTTGTCCAAGAAAGCCACTTAAATACAAGGTGCCAGCTATCATCAGGCTTGATTCCTCTTCAGCACAATATTGGGCTGGATTTTGTTCCCAGCCTGACATTGGGTTTGGTGGCTGGGCGATGGAGGGGTGGCAGAAAATCGGAGTGGCAGTGGCAACCATGGATTGTCGGGCTCAATCTTCCCGGCGATGGGGAAGCTCCATGGTGGCCCCTCTGCCACACTGCGACGGGACCTGACTTAGCATATTTAAATAACATATTTGCATGAGTTAAAATAGAAATCGCAGTAATCTTGCCTTCTGTTCCTGATCCTCAGCACGACGAGTGGCACTCATGTGCCTTCACTTTCCCATCTAGGGAAAGCTGCACCACGAGGTGAGGGAGAGGTGAACTCTGATATGTTGGGAATGGTGGGGTGGGGAGGGGTTTGAAGGAGTCGACGCTGCATTCTGTTGTACTGTGGGGGGGAAGGGGTGAACTCTGCACTGTGATCGGTAGGAGGGGAGGGGTGAACTCTGCACTTTGTGTATAGGGAAGGGAGGGAAGGCGGAAACTTTGCACTTTGTTGAACTGTCTGCAGAGCTGGCAGCCTTTTAAAAATGGTGCCAGAATCTACTTTCGCATTGATGACACCATGAATGGCATTGTGAATGCCGCCCCTTCCACATGATTTGGGGGGGCGGCGGCCGCCATGAATATGTAAAGTGACCGCCCGCTGCAGAATTGCGGCAGCACATGTCCTGTGGGGGACGGCCACCATTTTCCCTGCCTGCTGCCGCTCCTGGCGGCGGGACGACAAAATCCAGCTCATTGAATTTGTTGCTTTGGTTTTATGGAGAGATGGACTGTAAGTAATTTTAAGCTGCAATGAATCTTAGTCATTATAATCACGTACAGGTATGTTCATAAAAGCACATTTTGCTTTGTAAAATCATTATTTTGCAAATCACTTATCAGTGCTAACAATACATTATGTGAAAATTAGCATAAACAAAGTTGAGTTGTGTTGGCTGCCCCTTGCTGTCAATTTTTAACCTCTGTAAGCTTTTATATTAACTCCACATTGCTGGAGAGAGACCATTGAATGAGACACCAGCTCAACGCTGTTTATCGCTTGGAATATTACTGTGCCAAGTTGCATTTCTTGTAACACAACAGGAAATAGGAGGTGGTATGTCATCCTTTTTATTACACAGTAGAATAATGTTGCGTTCGCACTATGGAAAGGACATGTGAATTAGGATAATTCTCTTAACTAAAATTCACTAATGACAATAGATCTGACTTCAGCATTGCGCATGACAGTGCAAACACACAGTTTTGTATATGTTTCACATCAATGGATATTTTCTGTTTGCATGGATAATTACTTTGACAAAGTTAGATAGTAACACCACAGGATTAGATTTCAGCAAACATTTCTTGTACCTGTAGTTTCTTTTGAACAAGAAGACTTTGGCTCGGGGCATTCTCCTTCCACTTCTGGGCCCAGGTTTGAATCAGGGTGACAGTGCCTCCTCTCTCAATTAGCTGAAAGGGTTCTGTGTGAAGTGATTTAGAACAGCATCAACTCAGTACCCATTGTGCACGTGAAACATGACTTGGCACTGATTTCGTACAACACTGGGAGTTTCATTCATAAATGACTCCAGAATAATTAGTGAAGAAATGGAAATAGGGAATGCCCTTCTAGATTGAGATTAAGATATATTGTTGAGCTGGAGTAATAGGGATTTATTCTGTCATCACACTATACCAGATATTGAGAAAAGGGGAAAATGATTTAATTTTCCAGCATTGAGCTTTTAAGTTTCCCCAGTGCGCAGATTTATTCCCTAACCGAAAGAATGAACGGGCCATATATTCCTAGGTCTCTTTAATTCTATTCTTTAAACAGCCGAAAAGAGTTACCTAAGAATATTTAGGGGAAGGGGCCTTGTCTTTTTCCTTTCTCCATGTGATCCATGTACTTGGTATTTTCTGCTGACAGCACAGCCAAAATCAGGAACTCATCACATGGGAAATTACACCACCAATCCAATGACAAGGTGAATTGGAATTGTATTGTGTTGTAATACATGAGTGGTTTAAGTTTCCATTCTATTTCACAAAAGTGATTTGTTGGAATTTAAAAACTGAAGTAAGAAAAGTCTGATCCCAGATGTCTTGTTGGGATTACAGTCTGGCTTAATGATATTGGAATCTTTAGGCCTGTTAGTTGGACTTGCCCATTCTAATAGTAACTGGGGTAACAATGAAGAGACCTGCCTAAAGATGTAATGGCTACAAGTGGACTTGAGCAGGGATTACTTGGCGTAAAGGTTCCAGTCATTGAATTTGCAATGACATTTCTGTGATTGATAACCCCAGAGGTCTCAAATCACTTCCTACAGGGATCAAAACAGAGTCAGGAAAGAAAACAGAGCTTGTCACTGGAAACTTGATGGTCTTGCTCAGCCCCCTGGCATGAGAAGGAAGAGGAATCTGCAGCCAAGTCCCTTTGGAGAAGTACACTGTATTGTGAATCAACAGACTGTTGCATTAAGCTTCTTTGGGCAGTACATTAAATAGAGTAGGGAACACTTAAAGGTCACCTGCAGTGGATTTAAAGTAATGAAAAATAGCCTGCTTTCAAAAATAATTGCATTAACAGTATAAATTGTGGTATTGCTTTATTCTGTATGTTGGTTTCCACAGTAACGAGGGTAAACTATCACCAGCAAAGTCAGAATTTCTGACCATTATAAGGAATAACAAGAATGGCATTGTCCAGATCTAATTGCTAATTTGGTAACGTAGGTTTGAGATTCGCAGAAATAATAGTGAGCACTTGGGGCAGAATTTTAAAAACCTCGTCCTTGCTGAAACAGTGGGACCTGCAGCAGTTTGGGAACACGTTGGACTCTTAAGCGGGCTTAGCTGTGGCTCTTTAACTGAACAATTACATTTGCATCCCGCTTCCAGGTTCCCTAACCAGTCAGGGATCCTGTGCTGGATCTGTCAAAGGAAGAATTTCTAGTTAAGGGGACCCCAACATGGGTCAAATTGGCTGATTTGGACATGGATCTTTGAGGCAGCAGCAACCATAGGAATGGAGAGGAGACCTGGGAAGGCTGCACACTCACCCTCCCCAAATGTCTCACTCTTACCTGAAGGATCTGATTGGGATCTGAGGGACTGCAGTGAGGTGCTCTTTCCCAAGGACAGGAGGAAGAGGATAACATCGCTAACCAAACGGTTGGAGTGACTGATGATGTTAGCAGCAGAAGTGTGATGACAGTGCACCAAGAGGATCCAGGACCTCAGAATAGCTGGAAAGGTGAGTGGCATAACGCTATCAGGTGCCAAGCTCCACACTCTGACTTACGCAGCAGTCTCCTGTATTGCACGCCTCAGGTCAACCCACATCCCTCACATCCCTATCTGAATAGCCAACACTTAAACTCACACTCACACTCAGCCTATTGCTCACTTGCACCCATGCCTCACAGTCACCCTCCACAAATATTGTACTTCCCTGTGATCCACAAGCCATTACTAAACTTCGTAACTCTCTGCTTACTCTCCTTCCAGGAGAAGAGAGCACAAAACCTCAGGGAGAGGCAGAGACCCGGGGTGGAGGTAGGAGGGTTGGTGGGGAGAGAGGTGGCCCTTCAGTGAACAGTCACCTTGACAGCCACTGGCAGTGTGTGCCCATCTCGCCCACTGGGAAGGAGGTCTTGTTCCCGGACACTGCAGATGTCCGCAACAACCTGCCGTGAAAGCTGGAGCCTCCTGAGGTACTGGTGCTCACACGTCAAGAGAGATGATCCTCTACCTGTGGTCCCTGTGTTGGGGGTTTTGTCTTTATTTTAATCTTTCATGGGATGTGGGAGTTGCTGACAAGGCCAGCATTTGTTGCTCATCCCTAATATAACTTGAGTAGGTGGTGAGCTGCCTTCTTGGACCGCTGCAATCTATTTGGTGCGGTTACTCCCACAGTGCAAAAAGGAAAGGAGTTTCAGGTTTATGACCCAGTGACAGTAAAGGAGCAGCGATATAGTTCCAGGTCAGGATGTTGTGTGACTTGAATGGGAACTTGCAGGTGGTAGTGTTCCCATGCGCCTGCTACTCTTGTCCTCCTAGGTGGTAGAGGTTGTGAGTTTGGAAGGTGCTGTAGAAGGAGACTGCTACTGTGCATCTTTCATATGGTACACACTGTGCACTGGTGGTGGAGGGACTGAATGGTTACCCATCCACCACCTTAAAACAATCAAGTGGGCTGCTTTGTCCTGGATAGTGTCGAGCGTCTTGAGTGTTGTTGGAGCTGCACCCATCTAGGCAAGTGGAGAATATTCCATCACACTCCTGACTTGTGCCTTGTAGATGGTGGACAGACTTTGGAGAGTCAAGAGGTGAGTTAATCACCACAGAATTCTCAGCCTCTGATGTGCTGTTGTAGCCACAGTATTTATATGGCTGGTCCAGTTCAGTTTCTGCTCAGTGGTATCCCCCAGGATGTTGATAGTAAGGGATTCAGTGATCGTAATGCCATTAAATGTCAAGGGGAGATGGTAAGATTCTCTCTTGTTGGAGATGGTCATTGCCTAACAGTTGTGTGATGCAAATGTTACTTGCCACTTATCAGCCCAAGCTTGAATGTTGTCCAGTTCTTTATGCATCTGGCCACAAACTGCTTCAGTATCTGAGGAGACACGAATGGTGCTGAACATTGTGCAATCATCAGTGAGCATTCCCACTTCTGACCTTCAGGTGGAGGGAAGGTCATTGATGAAGTAGCTGGAGATGGTTGGGTCTAAGACACTACCCTGAGGAACTCCTGCAGGGATGTCCTGGGGCTGAGGTGATTGACCTCCAACAACCACAACCACCTTCCTTTGTGCTAGGTATGACTCTAACCAGAAGAGAGTTTTACCGCTGATTCCCACTGACTTCAATTTGGCTAGGGTCCTTTGATGCCACACTTGGTCAAATCTGCCTTTATGTCAAGGGCAGTTACTCTCACCTCACCTCTTGAGTTCAGATTTTTGATCATGTTTGGATCAAGGCTGTAATGAGGTCAGGAGCCAAGTGGCCCTGGCAGAACCCAAACTGTACACCAGTGAACGGGTTATTGCTGAGTAAGTGTCGCTTGATAGCGCTGTCGATGACACCTTCCATCACTTTACTGATGATTGAGAGTATTCTGATGGGGTGGTAATTGGCTGGATTAGATTTATCCTGCTTTTTGTAGACAGGGCATACCTGGACAATTTTCCACATTGTTGGGTAGATGCCAGTTTTGTAGCTGTCCTGGAACAGCTTGGCCAGGGGTGCAGCTATTTCTGGAGCACAAGTTTTCAGTACTACTGCTAGGATGTTGTGAGGGCCTTTCTTGTATCCAGTGTTTTCAGCCATTTCTTGATATCATGTGGAATGAATCAAATTTGCTGAAGACTAGCATCTGTGATGTTGGGGACCTCAAGGGGAGGCCGAGATGAATCATCCACTCAGCACTACTGGCTGAAGATGGCTGCAAATGCTTCAGCCTTGTCGTGCACTGATATGCTGGGCTCCCCTGCCATTGAGGATAGGGATGTTTTTGGACTCTCCTGCTCCGGTTAGTTATTTAGTTGTCCACCACCATTCACGACTGGATGTGGCAGGACTGCAGAGCTTAGATCTGATCTGTTGGTTGTGGGATCGCGTTGCTCTGTCTATTGCATGCTGCTTCTGCTGTTTAGCATGCAAGTAGTCCTGTGTTGTAGCTTCACCAGGTTGACACCTCATTTTTAGGTATGTTGCTCCTGGAATGGTCAGCCATGAGGTTACAGATTGTGGTTGAATGCAATTCTGCTGCTGCTGTTGGCCCACTGTGCCTCATGGATGTCAGTCTTGAGCTGCTAGATCTGTTCTGCATCTATCCCATTTAGCATGATTGTAGTGTGACAGAACACGATGAATACTATCCTCAGCGTGAAGACAGGACTTCATCTCCACAAGGACTGTGTGGTGATCACTCCTACCAATACTGTCATGGACAGATGCAATTGCAACAGGCAGGTTGGTGAGAGCGAGATCAAGTAGATTTTTCCATCTTGTTGGCTCCCCCACCACCTGCTGCAGGCCTTGTCTGGCAGACATCTCCTTTAGAACTTAGCCAATTCGGTCAGTAGTGGTGCTACCAAGCCACACTTGGTGATGGGCATTGAAAACCCCCACCCAGAGTACATTCTGTGCCCTAACTACCCTCAGTGCCTCTTCCAAATAGTGTTCAACTTAAAGGAGTAGTGAGTCATCAGCTGAGGTAGGGTGATGGGTGGTAATCAGCAGGAGGTTTCCTCGCCCATGCTTGACCCAATGCCATGAGACTTCATGGGGTCCAGAGTCAACGTTGAAGTCTGCCTGTGCAACTCCCTCCCAACTATATACCACTGTGCTGTCACCACTGGTGGGGCAGGACATACCCAGGGATTGTGATGGAGGAGTCTGGGACATTGGTTGTAAGGTGTGATTCTGTGAGTGTGACTATGTCAAACTGTTTCTTGACTAGTCTGTGGGTCAGCTCTCCCAATGTTGGCATAAGCCTCCAGATGTTAATGAGGATGACTTTGTAAGGTCGGCTGGGCAGGAAGTGCTGTTGTCATTTTTGGTGCCTAGGTTGCTGCCAGGTGTTCCGTCCAGTTTTATTCCTTTTCAACTTTTCTGTAGCTGTTTGGTACAACTGGGTGTCTTGCTCGGTCATTTCTGAGGGCAGTTAAGAGTCAACCACATTGTTGTGGGTCTAGAGTCACATGTAGGGAAGACCAGTAAGGACGTCAAATTTCCTTCCCTCTAGGACATTAGCGATCCAGATGGGTTTTTACAATAATCCGATAGTTTGTGGCCACTATAACTGAAACTAGCTTTTAATTCTAGATTAACTCATTCATTGAATTTAAATTCCATCAGCTGCCATGGTGGGATTTGAACCCATGTTTCTAGAGCATTAGCTCAGGCCTCTAGATTACTAGTCCAGTAACATTACCATGACGCCACCATCCTCTTGTCTCCTTGGAGCTGGATCTCTGTGTTCATCCTCTCTGCTCTGTGAAGTGGCATGTGGCTGAGAAGAGGGCAGCTGGTGTTAGTGTTGCTATTCCTCTTGCTCGCCATCAGAGGTGCAAGATGGAGCTGCGTAAGCTACTTCAATGCTGTGGTTAAGGTTGGCAGCAGGAAAAGTGCAGCTGAAGGTCAATGAAGTGCAATACAGGTGAAGTGACTTCCAAGAAGTTAGCAATTGCCGGTCAAGCAGTGATACTGTCTGAGAATGAGTGCTGTGAGCACTAGCCTCTCAGCTGGCCATGGCTGGAGCTCTTCAGTTTCACTGATCGAAGACTTCCCAGCCTGTCAGCATCACTGAAGAAGCATTCTCTGCTGTCCACTCACCTCGCAACCCTGACGAGTTGCTGATTGATTAGGAAATAGGTTCACTGTTAAATCTCAAATTCTTGTTTAAAACAGAACTTAATTTCTTGGAATATTCAAAGGTGTTACGACCAGGTGAGAAAGAGGTCTAGGGTTCCTTTCAGCCTTCACCTGGTCTTACTATAACAGGGTTTAATTTTAAACACACTGTGTTTGTGGCTGCCCCTTGGTGAATCCTTGTTCACCGCTTTACAATTATAAGGCAAGGAAACCAGCACAAACAGGCTTTCTTAGGTTTAAAGAAGAAAAGTTTTTTATTAAACTTAAATGTAAACTCTAATTTGGTTAATGCCGACGGATACACAACATGCCCACGCGAGCATGCGTACGCGATACACACATGCAAATAGAGACAGAAAAGAGCAGGAGAAAAATAAAGTGGAAAAGTTTGAGGCACTATCTGAAGAGTTCTATTATGGGTCTTCGAGCTCACTGTTGAGTCTTTGATTGAGTCCTTGCTTTTTGTTGGGGCTCAGTATTCTTCTTAAACCTTGTACACTGTAGGAGACTTTCCTCTTTTGGGGTTCATGTGTCTTCAGTGGATTCAAAGGCTTGTGAGAAAGAGATGGAAGCAGACAGGAGAGATCTTCTCAGTCCAGGAACAAACAGACACTCTGTCCAAACTGTTTGTACAAATTCAAAAAACTCAGGTTGTCCAGCAGGTTAGTCATGTGACTAGCTGGTTTCTCCATGTCCATTTGCGTATTGGACCATCTTAGCAGTCAACCTGGAATGCGAGCTCCCCCACCTTCAACGTCCGGTGATCAAAAGTCCATTGTGGGTTGAATGCGTCAAGGAATGGCTGCTCTGTCCTTCAAAACACACTCTGTTAATTTGCAAATGTCTTTTCCAGCCACAGCTGATCTGTTTAACAAGTCCTTTCTTCACTCCAGTAACAGTTTTAAATCAATGTTCATGACAAAATTAATGTGACTCATTCTTGGCAAGTGGGGGCCTAGCATGACAAAAGGCCTTACCCAACCGCTGCATGAGGGTTCCCTGCTTGCTATCAAACCTGTCCAGATGAAATGCAGAAGAAGGTAGGTGATCTTGGGATCCCGACCTGATGTCATTTTTAGAGGATTTAACTCCCTACATGCACTCAAACCCACCTCCCTTTTCTATAAAAATTGCGCCCTTGGTTTCTGTTTTCAGGACTAGATCATTTTTCAAAGTATGGCTTGTTAGAGCAGGGATTACAGTGAGTATAATTCAGAACTGCACCCATTATAGTTAGGAATTCAGGAGAGATTTAAATTTTCAAAGCATAGATGACCTCGGTGTGCTTTTTTATTTTAAAGTCTCATTTTTATCTTTTCTTTAAGTCCCTATAGGCAGCAAAGTTGCTCCGTTGCATCGTTCTATGCTGTTTTGTAATCAAGCACTAGGAGCTGTGAGAAACTTAGCTCCTGATTAATTCCCAGGCCACTGGGCATGAAACATGTTGCTTCCCCTTCTAGCTGGTATCTCCCCCTGTAATCCATCCAAGACCAAGAATGAGGAATCATAAGTACAATTTTGCATTCGACCATCAGACCAGCATTTAGTGTACTGCATGCATGGTGTATGGATGCACAATAATGCACTTTTTAACATTACAAGCCTGAAGAAAATGTATTCTTGTTCATTCAATGTCTTTGGTAAGGAATGATCTTTATTTTTAACATGTAGCTGCTGTAGTAAATGCATAAAGCATTATGAGAGCAGAGTGACCATGGAGCACCATTGAAATAACAATTTGTTATCTTAAATTAATGACAATAACATTTATTACTAAATATGAAAAAGATCTGTTCGAACTTTAACTCCACATATTTAAAAAAGGGAAACAGTGATTGATGCTATAGGTTGCGATCATATGAAGAACCATGCAGAACAACTCTAGCCAATAGGAATTGTTACATGATTCACATGGACACAATCAGTGAATCTAAAAGGTAAGTTATTTTACTGAGGATACTAACATTCACAGCAATACTGGGAAGGTCCTTTATTTGGTTGTTACTACTTTAGCTGCTTGCATTGAATGCTCTGAGGTCACAAGCGGCTGTGCATCATATCCTGTATGGTTGTTGGACAACTGTTTAAGGTATGCCCCTTAAAGCAACACTGTAACTGTTAAAGTAATGCCACAACAGTAATATGCATTTTTCGTATGCACTGCAGATGTACAAAGCAAATATGCATGCACCTGTAGACAGTGTAATATCAACCCTCAGAGGCATCACTGTGCCAAACTATTTCCATCTATACTTTTCCGTGTAAGAAAATAAATTCCATGGGGTTCATAGCTTTTCTTGAAGATTAAAATTTAACATCTTTTTTGTGCTTAAAATTCAAACTCTTACATAAAAGTTTAAATCTCAGTCCATTCAACATCAAAAAGCACTGAGCAACATGATATTGCTGAGATGCTTGAATGGTCATGTTGAACAGGTAGAATATAAAACAGGTCATGGCTTGCTGCAAAATTAGGGAAGAACTATAGGGCTCTGATGACATCATAAACTGCAACATGAGTGATGCAGTCAAATGAAAGCCTAGATGAGATGATCCTCCCAAATATCTTTCATTTTTATATTTTATGTAACATATTCTCATACTAAATACTGTTTTAGTATGTATTATATTAAATATCAGTCCCCTCACCCTATGCTGCTACATTTATGACTGCACTGTCATCTGCATAACCCTGTGACTTACACCATTTACAAACTTCACTCCCCAGTGCTGGAGAATGGTCCTTCCAAAAGAACTCATCCAGCAAGGTAAGGTAGCTTCAGAAGAAAATATAACATTACATGGTGCATATTATAAGGAGTGCAAGGCAGTAATTGAAATTCAGGGTTTCGATAAAGGTGAAAATCACTTGAAATAGTTTCTTCAGGTCTCTGTGTGCTGTGGGTTTCATTGAGTTATTGTTTATCCTTTAATGATATATGAAGTTTGCTTTTTTTCTTTATAGCACTCGCAGCTCCGCTTTATGTAATAGGATGAGGGGACTTTGGATGGAAAGGAAATATATGCTTCATCATGCTGTTAAATTTTCTCCCCAATCTCCTGAAGGCACTGATTATATGGGGTATTGTTTTGCAGGCACCAAAGTCTTTCAGCACCTTACCTGATCATGGCCATACTTTATAAATGTCTCCAGACATTGAAAGACTGATTTTATCCCTGCCCACCCACCAGGAATGGCCCGTGCAGGTGTTTAGATGAGTGGTAGAGTGCTAACCAGCTGACTTCCTGGCAATATGATGGGTATTGTTCGAGGTGAAGGAACAGACATGCTGAGAGAAGACAAAATGTACCCTTCCCATTACACCACTACCACTCCAATGGAGCTGGAGCTCATCACTTTCATTGATCTGTCGACGAGCAGAATGCAGAAAGTGAGTGACTCCTTGAAAGTTCTTATCTTCTTGCTCCACAAACCAAGAGAGACATTTCCCTCTCTAAGTTGGAGCCCAAAGTCTGCATGGCAGCCATTTGACCTTCCACCAAACACTGGTGATGCATCCTTTATAAGGGCCTGGCTGCAATGACCCAGGAGGTGGTCACACTCTGCAAAGTGATGAACACCATACGAGGTGACACCACACAGGCTGGAAGCAGACGACCCAACACTTTCAGCAGGCCATCCGATTCCTGACATGTTCAGGTAGACAGGTTGTCCATCTTATTGAAATGAGACCTGAGAGTTAAAATACCCAAGGACTCACCCTACCGATGTCATGGGTGGTTTCTCACGAGCCCATCCCCGACTTGCGTGTTTTGCAAGTTAAAATTGGGGCTTGAATGTCAGCAGGCAATTTTATCATGGAGAACATCATAACTGGAGTCTTCTGATGATGATCGTAAGTGTGAATGCATGCTTTTTTCCCCCCTTTTGCAGCTCAGTGGTGCAGTGATTACTTGCACTCTAGTTGCAATCCTAGTTAATACCAGTTAGCTCAGTACAGATTGAAGCTGGGACCAGAAGGGACAGTTTTGATGAAAGTTAATACAGGATATTTATAAAGTCTTTGTGCAATGTTATGTTTTAATTACTTTGGATCTACACATGATAGAAGCAAATTGTAAACAGCATATGAAAGCGTAATTCATAATCGTTTCACCCAAAACAGGTCAAGGATTCAGCATAACCGTTATCTCGCTCAATCTGATTTTTCAATAGTTCACCTTTTCTTTCACTTTCACCATTTTCAATCAATTTTAGCATTATTAACATAGCATAAATAACAAAAGTAATAACATTACCATTTAAAATAGTTATGAATTATGCTTTTATAAGGTCTTTACAGTTTGGTTCTATTATATGTAAGTCCTAAGTGATAAAAGTTTTAAGTTGCACAAGGACATTTTAAACACCCTTGTATATTTATGTTTTATTGGGATATCAATCATCCTGCATCTATTATATATACATTACCTACATTTGTGAGCTAAAGTGGAAGTGTTATAGTGATATAATATTGGCTTGAGAGTTAGGCATGAGACCTGAACTGAACTGCAAACCCAAATGCTGAAGAACATTGTAGTATCAGCACTGGTTGATGTCACTTCTCTAAAATAGGTCAATATTGTGCTATGTATAGGTTGAAAATTGCAATCTATATTGGTCATATGTCACTAAATTTAGATTTTATTTTAAGAAAAAAGCTTCTGCCCCTTTTTTGTTGTTGTTCAGGTGTGAATTGGCTGGTGTTGTGTGACTTTAATGGGCAATCGTCCTTGTCCTATTTCCCACTAAGAGAGGATCGTGCCCCATTGATGGAAAATCACCCTCTAGATATCATCAGTCCACACAATTCTGTTTAAAATTGTATAATCATTTGACGACAATCTTCAACGAACCCTGGAAGCTGTTTCAGTTTTGTCATGTGAGAAAATGCCAGTGCGAACAGCAATATTTCATCAGTTCTATAGAATCACAGAATTTTACAGCACGGAAAGAGGCTTATTGGCCCATCATGTCCCCGCGAGCCAGCAAGTAATCCAGCCTAATCTCACTTTCCAGCTCTTGGTCCGTAGCCTTCTAGGTTACTACTTCAAGTGCATGTCCAAGTACTTTTTAAATATTATGAGGGTTTCTGCCTGTCCCACCTGTTCAGGCAGTG
The DNA here is from genome assembly GCF_036365525.1 of Heterodontus francisci. Lineage (NCBI taxonomy): Eukaryota > Metazoa > Chordata > Chondrichthyes > Heterodontiformes > Heterodontidae > Heterodontus > Heterodontus francisci. The sequence continues at coordinate 41,479,848 of NC_090387.1, forward strand.
AGTTCGAGATCCCCGCCACCCTCTGGGTGAAAAATATTTCTCCTCGAGTCCCCGCTACTTCTTACCCTAAATTTATACCCCCTGGTTATGGATCTCCAACCCAGGGGAATAGGGCCTTCCTATCCATTCTATCCAGGCTCCTTATAATTTTATACACTTCAATTTGGTCTCTCCTCAACCTCCTCTGTTCCACAGACAACGACCCTAGCCTATTCAATCTTTCCTCATAACTAAAATTCCCCAGTCCAGGCAACATCCTTGTAACCCTCTTCTGTATCCTCTCTAGAGCAATCACATCTTTCCTATAATGTGGTGACCAGAAATGCACATAGTACTTCAGCTTTTTTTTATTCATTCATGGGATATAGGTGTTGCTGGCCAGGCCAGCATTTATTGCCCATCCCTAATTGCCCTTGAGAAGGTGGTGGTGAGCTGCCTTCTTGAACCGCTGCAGTCCATGTGGGGTAGGTGCACACACAGTGCTGTTAGGAAGGGAGGTCCTGCATTTTGACCCAGCGACAGTGAAGGAACGGCGATATAGTTTCAAGTCAGGATGGTGTGTGACTTGGAGGGGAACTTGCAGGTGGTGGTGTTCCCACGCATTTGCTGCCCTTGTCCTTCTAGTTGGTAGAGGTCACGGGTTTGGAAGGTGCTGTCTAAGGAGCCTTGGTGCGTTGCTGCAGTGCATCTTGTAGATGGTACACACTGCTGCCACTGTGCAACGGTGGTGGAGGGAGTGAATGTTTGTGGATGAAGTTCCAATCAAGCGGGCTGCTTTGTCCTGGATGGTGTTGAACTTCTTGAGTGTTGTTGGAGCTGCACCCATCCAGGCAAGTGGAGAGTATTCCATCACACTCCTGACTTGTGCTTTGTAGATGGCGGACAGGCTTTGAGGAGTCAGGAGGTGAGTTACTCACCGCAGGATTCCTCGCCTCTGACCTGCTCTTGTAGCCACGGTTTTTATATGGCTACTCCAGTTCAGTTTCTGGTCAATGGTAGCTCCTAGGATGTTGATAGTGGGGAATTCAGTGATGGTAATGCTATTGAATGTCAAGGGGAGATGGTCAGATTCTCTCTTGTTGGAGATGGTTATTGCTTGGCACTTGTGTGGCATGAATGTTACTTGCCACGTATCAGCCCAAGCCTGGATTTTGTCCAAATCTTGCTGCATTTCTACATGGACTGCTTCAGCATCTGAGGAGTTACGAATGATGCTGAGCATTGTGCAATCATCAGCGAACATCCCCACTTCTGACCTTATGATTGAAGGAAGGTCATTGATGAAGCAGGTGAAGATAGTTGGGCCAAGGACACTACCCTGAGGAACTCCTGTAGTGATGTCCTGGAGCTCAGATGATTGACCACCAACAACCACAACCATCTTCCTTTGTGCTAGGTATGACTCCAATCAGCGGAGAGTTTTCCCCCTGATTCCCATTGACTTCAGTTTTTCTTGGGCTCCTTGATGCCATACTTTGTCAAATGTTGCCTTGATGTCAAGGGCAGTCACTCTCACCTCACCTCACTCGTGTTTTATACAGTTCCAGTGTAACCTCCCAGCTTCTGTAATGCTTAATGGTAAGCATTGGCATCACATTATCATTTACGTTCATTTGAATTTTGAGTTTGGGCCATTCCATTTCCTCCTGAGATAATGGGGGAGGGGGAGGGGGAGGAGAGTGTTGGGTGGTGGATATTAAGGCTGGGAAGGAGGCAGATATAGTATTATGGCTTGGAATGGGAAGAATGACACTGCAGTTAGAGATGTTTCAACATGAACTTTTTTTTGATAAATCATTACCATTATATTTTAATGGGCTGGCTGTGAGTATGCTGCTTCACAATAATGCTCATGCTGTATTTTTGTGCTTTTCTTTAAGTGGTGCACATTCTCCTGGATCAATTATTACATTTGATCAATCATGGAGCAACTGTTGACTTTGTCTTGGATGTTCTTGACGGCCATACTTCCTGTCTTCGTTACATATTAGGTGGGCTCTCTTCCTCTGTCAGAAAGTGTGCTCCTGTTGGTCCAGCATTGTGTTTACTATCACTTGTAGAACCTTGCCTGTTAATGGCTTTCTCTTTGTTCTTATTTAGACATTTTCTCCAACAATTGTGCACTCTGCAATTGGTTAATCAAACTTGTTGATGTTGATACTGAGTTAAGCAGCTTCTTAGCTACTCGGGAAACAACAAAGGAATATTATTATTGGTGTATTGTGATTTGCTGCTACGTTTCTGTTGCTAGTATTGAAATTGAATTCTCAAAAATCACGTGGTTGAATGCTGGTTCTCATAATTTTGTTAAAGCTTCTTTGATTTGGAGGAAACCATTCTTTTCTCTTGTTTTGCAGGCCCGCTATTTCTGCATAATTTAACAAAATTCACTAGATTTCCACTGACCCTACAATTATCCTCTCTGGGTGTCTGGCACGGTTTGGTTCATGAGCAATCATTTTTATTTTATTTCTGGTTTTAATCTCTTTTTATTTTTATTACTAGTTTTCTACCATCCTTTCCCTCAGTGAAGGTATCAGAATACAGCCAGGAATCACTGATACTCAACTAAACTTAGGTGCTGGTGTTTTGTGTCATTTCATTTCAAAACTGATTTCTGGTTATCACTTGCAGAAACAGCAAACGCCGATGCAATCTATCTGAGCTTTCCCTGAAGAAGTGAGGTTAGTGTCTAGTTTAAGCTGTTGATACTGCTTCTCTTGGTCTCCAGGGATATAGAATATAACCCAGGGCCTCACCGTGATAATATCTTCTTTACATCTGCTATCATAATCCGCCTAATGAGTTCATTAAATAGTCCCACAGCTCTTCCATAAACTTGAATTTTTGTGCTCTTGTGTTATCTATTTCAGCTTATAATTTACAGCAAAATGTGTGTTTACTGGATTCAGCATCATCAGAGAGTTGGAGTTATTCTGTTTTTGTATGTGTTACCAATACTCAGGACTCAAATAACTGTTCTTGGTTTACTTGTTAAGTACTCACTGGAGCAGTCTATTGTACTAACCCTCCTGACAGTAAATGCTTCAAAATGTCATAGACATTGCAACATTTGTAATACCCTCCTCTTGCTCCACACATGAAAATTATGCACTTCATTTATCCTTCAGGGTGTTGGTAAAATATATTTTATAAGGTTTTAAAAATATAAATATTTACCAATGTTAGATATGTTTTGAAGATCTGCCTCTCATTTACCTGACATTAGCAGTTAGTGAGTTGGTGTGCCTGATTTTTGTGTCCGTGTGATTTTTGGAAATTATTGATGAGCTATTTATTTGCAGGCCTGTTTATGTTTATTTGCCCTTGTTCAGCACTGTTTGGGATCAAATCCATTGGATTGCTGGGAATAATGAAAAAAGCAATTCTGTAGTTTAAGAAGTGCAGAAGATAAACTGCCTTCTTCTTAACATATGAAAGAGCCTTCATTTAAAACTCTGCCTCTCAGGTTTTGTCCAATTTTTGAAATTGTCATTTCCTGAGTTGTGGAAGTTTCCAAATAAGGTGCAGAGGTATAAATTACACAGCTACCCCTCTGAATGAACTGCAATGTTAACGAACGACAGTGTTAGCTAGAGATCCAGCACATTGGCATGGTGCTAAAGTCAATAGACTATATAAAAAAATTTAAAATAAATAAAAACTTATAAATGTTCATCCCTTCCCCAAACATCAGCTATGGTTGAAAAATTTAATATTTCTATTGAAAGTGAAATTGATGCAAATATAACAAAACTGTGCACTAATAATGTTGAACTTCAGGTGCGTAACATCTGCCCTTGAACAGTAATGAAGCATAGTCATCCATAAACCCATCTGTGTCTGAATAGCTCTGCACATCAGCTTATCTATTTCTATGTCTACAGTATTTTTCAATTCAGTGAATTGAAATGCTCAGGCATTCAGTTGCTCTTTTGTGGGAGGGGTTTGCGATAAATGTCAGTTATAGTTTATAAATAGAAAGCATTCTCAAGTAAGATTTTAAATGGACTCCACTCTGTAAACTTAAGTGATGAACCATGAGCGACCATGATTTAATAAATCTTAATGTTGAACTTAAAATTGATTGTTTGTCCTCTGAAGCCATGAGAATATAATTTCCACAACACAGTTGATGAGTTCAAGGTATCAGCCCCCACATCTTTCCAATCCTTCTTTGACTATAGTTAGGTTGCCAGACAGCACAAAACTAACCTGACATGTTAAAACAGAAGAAGAGAAACTCCTCCAATTTGTAGACAGCTACATAATGCTCATCCCCCAGAGCTCGGGTGACATCAGGATATGGTTATGGCAGGACAGTAAGAAACACTGTCCTGCAAGTTCAGGTTGTCTGTAACTATAATCTCATAGATTAAAGAACAGTTTCTTCCTCAAGTTTTCACATTCAGTTTATGCTTCTGGCATGATGCATGTGCAGACATGAACACATGACACTAATGTCTGTAGTACACACACACCCTGGGGCAGGGAGAGGCTTTGGGATTGTTGAAAGATTCAAGAAATCTGAGCAGCAGTATAACTCGGGTTTGTATATTGGTGTTCATTTGAAGGCAAACTGATCTCAGATCACAGATTAGTAAATGGTCTGAAAAAAATTTCCAAGGGGCTAAATGAATTATTTTCTGACGTCGGAACTAAATTGGTTAAAACAATTACTCATTCAATCTTCTAAGCGAACATAATTCTCAAATTGATGGATGTTTTAGTTTTATAGAAGTTAACTTTGATTTGATTCATTGGGAAATTAAAAACTCAAAGAATTGAAAAGCTAAAGACTGCAATGATAGTGGTTTAATTAAAGCAGCAGTTCTTCAGATAGCTAAACCAATAGCCTGGTTTATAAAGTTTTGTTTGAAATTGAGAGAGTTCTGATCTGAATGAAAATGGCATTTTAAAGGTAGTACTGATGACACTACTAATATTTCCAAAATCTTCAAACGTTTTAGTGAGGTTAACTGATGATCAAGATTCATTGTACACCATTTTATAAAACAATTATTACACATTTTTAGGATACTACATTCTCCTTTTGAAAATAACCATCTTGCAGGTGTCAATCTCTTTTCACTTCAAAAGAACATTTGATACCATTAATCACAAACCAGAATAGCCACAATGCCTCAAGGTGGTTTTAGCCCCAGATATCCAACCACTGTAATCAGTATCCATATCATGTATTGTCTCTCAATACAATATGGTGCAGCTTGAAATCCCTCAGGGCCAGTACTTATAGAGGAAAAATTATGTTGTGCGTTGTTAGTAATGTTTGAAATAAATGGAAAACTAAAACTGCACAGCAAACTTTTTGGTTCTTTATTTTTTTCTTCATTATACATCAGTGATTTAAGAGGTTCATTCAATTAAATGTTTGGGAATTTTAACCAACCCCACTCGATGGTACACACACAGTTAAAGTATATGTTGTTACGATCCTGTTAGGGACTGTTAACTTTCAAAAAGAAAAAGTCAAGTTCCCAGTTATTACTGAAAGAAATATGCCACAAGATTTCACATTTTAAACAAAAAACTACTGTACAAGAGTTAAACAAAGCAAAACACTACTAACTTAACACTACAGTTTGGAAACATTTATATTTGAAATTTAAAATCTTTAAACTCTAAATCTCAACAGAACAATGTTTGACTGTTACTTCCACCCCAAGGGTCCTCTATACATTACAGGATCTTTGTGGTTTGTTCACTTGAAAGGAATGAAACCAGACGGACAACCCGGCATTGACCTAGGCACTGGAAATGACAATGGCAAAGCCAGCCCTGTCAATCCTGCAAAGTGCTCCTGACTAACATCTGGGAGCAAGTGCCAAAGTTGGGAGAGCTGTCCCACAAACAAGTCAAGCAACAGCCTGACATAGTCATACTCACAGAATTATACCTTGCAGACAACGTCCCAGACAATACCATCACCATCCTTGTCCCACCGGAGGACAGACCCACCAGAGGTGGCAGCACAGTGGTGTACAGTTGGGAGGGAGTTGCCCTGGGAGTCCTTAACATTGACTCCAGCCCCTATGAAGTTTCATGGCATCAGGTCAAACATGGGCAAGGAAACCTCCTGCTGATTGCCACGTACTGCCCCTCCCCCCACCCCCCCACCTCAGCTGATGAATCAGTACTTCTCCATGTTGAACACCAATTGGAAGGAGCACTGAGGATAGCAGGGGTGCAAAATGTACTCTAGATGGTGGGATTTCAATGTCCATCACCAAAAGTGGCTCGGTAACAACACTACTGACCAAGCTGGCTGGGTCTGAAAGGACATAGCTGCTAAACTGGGTCTGTGGCAGGTAGTGAGGGAACCGATAAGAGGGGAAAACCTACATGACCTCGTCCTCACCAATCTACCTGTTGCAGATGCATCTGTCCATGACAGTATTAGTCGGAGAGATCACTGCATAGTCCGTGTGGAGACAAAGTCCCGTCTTCAAACTGAGGGTACCCACCATCATGTTGTGTGGCACTACCCACCATGCTAAATGGATAGATTTCGAACAGATCTAGCAACTCAAAACTGGGCATCCATGAGGTGCTGTGGGCCATCAGCAGGAGCAGAATTGTATTCAACCACAATCTGTAACCTGGTGTATCACCCACTCCACCATTTTTAAAATCCATTTATGGGATGTGGGCATCACTGGCTATGCCAGCATTTATTGCCCATCCCTAATTGCCCTTGAGAAGGTGGTGGTGAGCTGCCTTTTTGAACCGCTGCAGTCCATGTGGGGTAGGTACACCCACAGTGCTGTTAGGAAGGGATTTCCAGGATTTTGACCCAGCGACAGTGAAAGAACAATGATATAGTTCAGGATGCTGTGTGGCTTGGAGGGAAACTTGCAGGTGGAGATCTTCCAATGAATCTGCTTCCCTTGTCCTTCTAGGTGGTAGAGGTTGTGGGTTTGGAAGGTGCTGTCTAAGGAGCCTTGGTGCATTGTTGCAGTGCATCTTGTAGATGGTACACACTGCTGCCACTGTGGAGGGAATGAATGTTTGTGGATGGGGTTCCAATCAAGCGGGCTGCTTTTTCCTGGATGGTGTCGAGCTTCTTGAGTGTTGTTGGAGCTGCACCCATCCAAGCAAGTGGAGAGTATTCCATCACACTCCTGACTTGTGCCTTGTAGATGGTGGACAGGCTTTGGGGAGTCAGGAGGTGAGTTACTTGCTACAGGATTCCCACCCTCTGCCCTGCCCTCGTATTTATATGGCTACTCCAGTTCAGTTTCTGGTCAATGGTAACCCCCAGGATGTTGATAGTGGGGATTCAGCGATGGTAATGCCATTGACTGTCAAGGGGAGAAGGTTAGATTCTCTCTTGTTTGAGATAGTCATTGCTTGGCACTTGAGTGCCAATTATCAGCCCGAGCCTGGATATTGTCCAGACCTTGCTGCATTTCTACACAAACTCCTTTAGTATCTGAGAAGTCGCGAATGGTGCTGAACATTGTGCAATCATCAACGAACATCCCCACTGCTGACCTTATGATTGGGGAAGGTCATTGATGAAGCAACTGAAGATGGTTGGCATCGAACACTACCCTGAGGAACTCCTGTAGTGATGTCCTCGAGCTGAGATGATTGACTTCCAACAACCACAACCATCTTCCTTTGCACTAGATATGACTCCAACCAGCGGAGAGTTAGTTGTTTAATTGTCCACCACCACTCATGACTGGATTACCATTAAGCTGGCGGACTAACCCTGATTCATTGAGGAGTGCAGGAGAGCATGCCAGGAGCAGCACCAAGCATACCTCAAAATGATGTGTCAGCCTCATGAAGCTACAACACAGGACTATTTGCATGCCAAACAGCGGAAGCAATAGGCAGGGCTAAGTGATCCCACAACAATCAGATCTAAGCTTTGTAGTCCTTCCACATCCAATCGTGAATGGTGGTGGACAAGTAAATAACTGACAGGAGGAGGAGGCTCCACAAATATCCCCATCCTCAAAGATGGGGGAGCCCCTTTCAGCCAGAAGTGCCGAGTGGATGATCCATCTCGGCCTCCTCCTGAGGTCCCCAGCATCACAGATGCCAGTCTTCAACCAATTCGATTCACTCCACGTGATATCAAGAAACGTACAATGCAGAATGAAATGTGACGATAGGAACATTTCATTAAAGTTGTGGGAAAGAAAAAGAAGAAAGCATGCATTCATTCTCAGCATTCACTCCTCAAATTCACTCATTAATCTTAGAATTACTGCAGCTGGCTTTGTCTGCAACAGATATGCAGATTTAAATTTTTGGGGGGAATTTTGTCTGGGATGGTTATATGTCGGGTTAGTTTCTGGACAATGCGTCAGCGATTTCATAGTTTTTTTTCTGCAATGCGTCTTTAACCATCCAGGTTTCAGCACTTTGGTAATTTTTCTCCCTATTGTGGCAGTGGGTAATAAATTATTATTTTAACCTCTCTGTGGTGTCTGATATTTCCTCTGGGCCCTTGTTTTTGCTGAATTCTGAATTGAAATTGTTCAGTTTGATTAGCTTTGGGTTTGGGTTCTGATTATTGGGTTCTTCAGTGGGTAGATCCACATTGACCTCACTTTTAGTTTCCTGGTGAGTCACACAAGTGCTGTTTAATTTGGGGCATTTTTCCTTCCCTTTTTCCTTTACTATGGGGAGGGTCTCTTTGTTAATCTGCCCCATGTTGTCTGGGACATTACCACTTGCAGGTGTCTGTCCAGCTTTCACTGCATTCCCCTGTGGCACTTCAACTAGGTGAGGCATCTCCCTCACTGTTGGTTTGCCTTTTTGGGAACTTTTCTTGTCCCTGCAGGTTTCTGTAATGCTGTTAGCAGCCTTGTTAGGGTGCCTCTTTGGCCTGCATTTCTGTAGGGGTGTGGGTCTAACATTTCAGACATTTTAGCATTGGCTAACCGGATAGTAGGGGGTTCCATTTGGGAATCCTCCCGGCCCTCCTCTAACCTGTCCTCACTATCCTTTTTGTCCCCTCCCTGCCTGACTGTCTGACTGACCTGGGCTTGTCTGTCCCCTTCCCGCCTCTGATATTGTTTTAACATGTTAATGTGGCACAGCCTTTGTTTTTCCCTTCGGTCTGGGGTGTCAATCAAATAATTTACCTGGCTAATCCTTTTTGCCACTTGGTATGGAACACTGAACCTGGCTTTCAGGAGTTCACCTGATTTGGAAGTAATACTACTGCTGAAGCGTTCTCCAGACCAAAATGTTCTGGCCTTGGCATGTTTGTCTGCCTGCCTTTTCATAGCTGCCTGGGAGGTCTTTCGGTGCTCCTGAGCCACTGTGCAGGCTCTTGTGAGCCGCTCCTGGAATGTGGAAATGTAGTCTAACATGGAAGACTCATACCTGTGTCCCAAATACTTCTCCTTGATTTGTTTAAGAGGACCTGTCACCGCGTATCCATAAGCTAATTCAAAGGGACTTTAGCCAGTGGACCCATTGGATGAGTCCTGAGTGGGAAACAAGAGAAATCCCAGCCCTTTGTCCCAGTCGTGTGGGTACTCGTAGCCGTATGGCCTGATTATTGTCTTTAGGGTCTGGTGGTACCTTTCCAAAGTCCCTTGTGACTGTGGGTGGTAGGCTGAGGACTTTAGCTGGTTTATGCCCAGATTACCCATGCCCGAGGATAGCATTTTTAGTCATCTCATAATCTGACGAATTTTCATCTGGCAACAGTCAATAAACCACATGAGCTTTTCCTGTTAGTTTGCTTTGTAACAACAGAGTCCAGCTCTCGGCCAGCCATTTCAGTTGTTTTGCAAGCTTTTCAAAAGTGAAGAGAATGCTTCCACATCCCTCTCATTGAAGTTTGGAATCAGAGAACTTTAAGAGCTCAGCACACGGTCCTGAGCTAGGGGTAGCTTCCTCATTAGCTGTGCCTTCACTGTGTGTACTGAGTCTTCCCCTAGCTAATTCAAGCCACCTTAACTCATTCTTCCTTCTCTTTATGGAAAGGTCTCTATTTTTCCCTTTTTTCCCTTTCTTGACACTCCCTCTGCTCTTTCTCTCTGGAATTCTAATTCTAGTCTCCTCGGTTCTAATTATATTTTTGTTAACATTACCCTGTCTGTTTCTGACTCTAACCCTGTTTCTGAATCTTTAGGTACAAGTGCAAAATGGTTGCCACAAGCTTTAGGATTTCAGATTTCCTAGCTTTTGAACAGAAAGCAATCCCTAAATGCCCAGCTACAGCCCTCAACTCTTCAATAGATAGAGCCTTTAACCTGTCCCAAGTTACTTCACTCTGGCTTAGAAAGGTACTGGCCTCGAATGTGGACATGTTAGTATTCTAGCAGTGAAACCCACACTTCTATTGAAGTTTTAAAATTTTTTACTAGGGATCAATTTGGTTTCCCACTTCCAATTTCTTGTTTGTGGTTGGGTTATGATCACGGGCTAGAACCCCCAAATTTCTGTTATGGTCAGATGAGGGGCGGGGTGGTGGTCGGGGGGTGGGGTGGGGGGTGTTCACAGGCTCCCCTCTTGCCCTTCCTCTTATTTGACCACAAGAGGGTTTATTCCTTTTTAAACAGTGGTTGTGCTTACCACATCAGTGAGTGTTTTAACTTTTATCTTTAATGTGATCGTGAAAGAACCAATGGAACAGATTTTCTTGAGTTTAAACAAGAAAGAGGTGAGTTTATTGCACTTAATAATCTGAACCCAATCTAAAAATAAAGCTACACATTCATACGCATATTCACACGAGAATCATACACACACAAATAGATTACAGAGTGAAAAGTAGATTTTGTGGTTGAATTAGAGTCCAGAATAAATAAAAATTAAACACACAGTCTATGAGATTGGATGATTCTGTGGTCTTCTGGCTGAAGTTGTATTCTTGAAGTCTTTGGCTGGTCAGAGTGCACTTTGTGGCTGGCCCGCTTGGCTCAGGGTTTTCTTGGAGGCAGACTTGTAGGTGGCTTTCTTCCCCTGGTCTCTGTCTGTAGCAATCTGTAGACTTGGAGGGTCCAGAGTCCTGGCTGGTTTTCAAAATTGTGGTGTAATCTAGAGAGACAGAGAGGAGGGAGGCCCACAGCCTTTCTGCTGCTGCACAGTCTGAGTTACTGCTTGTCTCTCTTTGTTCAAGGAAACTCACAGCTTTCACAGAGATGGACAAACAGTCAAATGACTGCCTCAGTGTATCGTCCAGCACCTTCTAATGAGATTCAAAATTTGGAATTGTCTCCCTAGGCCCCAGGCTGCCAATATTTACACTTTGAGAGGTTTGCTCTTTCAAAGTCAAGGTGTTAGGATTGCCTTGAATGCCATGCTAATGAAGCAACCTTAGATAGTTCAATCACTTAGAGCAAGCCATTGTTCTGGGTCCATGCTCCTCAGACCTCTGTCTCATTTTGGAGGCCTTGGAATGTGAAAAGGTATTTCAGATGCAAATTGTGGTGGCCATCTTGGCTGCCAGTTTTTTAAAAGTTAACTGCAGGATTTTTTCCATTAAACGTTTAATGTAAGTTTCCAACTGATGAATTAAAATTCCTCATTTGGCATATTGTTTTTCTTGACACTTCCCATTATAACCTTACCAAATAAACATGGGCCACCTTTTGATTTGTAACCATCCTAGGTTTATAGGATCAAAGGAAATAGGAGCAGGAGTAGGCTATTCAGCTCCACCTTTCAAACAGATCATGGCTGATCATCTACCTCAATGTCATTTTTCCCCACCATCCCCATATCCCTTCATGTCATAAGTATCCAGAAATCTATCAATTTCTGTCTTGAACATGCTCAATGATTGAGGTTACACAGCCTTCAGGGTTAGATAATTCCACAGATTCGCTACCCTCTGAGTAAAGAAATACCTCCTCATCTCCGTCTTAAATCGCCTTCCCCTTATTCTAAGATTGTGTCCCTTGGTTCTGGACTCACCAGCCAGCGGAAACATCCCTATCCACATCTACCCGGTCACGCCCTGTCAGAATTTTGTAAGTTTCAATCAGAGCACCTCTCATTCTTTGAAACTCGAGACAATACAGGCCAGTTTCTGCAATCTCTCCTCAAAAGACAATCCCACCATCCCAGGGATTAGTCTGGTGAACCTTCATTGCACTCCCTCTATGGCAAGTATATCCTTCCCCAGATAAGGAGACCAAAACTGTACACAATACTCAGGTACGGTCCACCAAAGCTTTATACAATTGCAGCAATACATCTTTTTTTCCTGTACTCAAATACTCTTGCAATGAATGCCAACATACAATTTGCCTTCTTAATTTCTTGCTGCGCCTGCATACTAGCTTTTAGTGACTCATGAAAAAGAATGCCCAGGTCTCTTTGGACATCAACAATTCCCAACCTCTCACCATTTAAGAAATACTCTGCCTTTCTGTTTTTTCTACCAAAGTGGATCACTTCACACTTATTCACATTATATTCCATCTGCCATGTTCTTGCCCATTCACTTAGCCTATCCAAATCCCCTTGAAGTCTCCTTGCATCTCCTCGCAACTTATATTCCCTCCTAGTTTTATGTCATCAGCAAATTTGGAATTATTACAATTGGTCCCCATATCCAAATCATTTATATAGATTGTGAGCTGCTGTGGCCTAAGCACTGATCATTGCGATACACCTCTAATGACAGCCTGCCATCCTGAGAATGACCCATTTATTCCTACTGTCTGCTTTCTGTCTGTTAACCAATTCTCAATCCATTGCAGTATATTACCCCCGGTCCCATGTGCTCTAATTTTGTTTACTATTCTCAAACCAGATGTTTTCACTTGTGTTGCATTAAAAAAATTCAATTCCCAAATTAAAAGTTACCTCTAGAAAATTAATACAATCCATGAACTGGGTGATTGTAACACTATGCAAAGACTTACTGTCCCATTCCCACTTGATTCCTGCCAGTCGTCAGCTTAACTGGACCCATTTTGTAGACGACCTCTTCAACACATGCAAATCATGGCCCTATGATGTCATTAAGATCACAATGGCATTTTAGCAATCTACCTGCATGGGGCAAAATGGCTCCAGTTCCCTTGCCCCTCTGCACCACTCACCCCTGCCTATGTCACTCACCTTAGTACTGGAAGCAGGACATTTGTATCTTTCTGTCCTTTTTTACACAGACAGGCAGGATACAAATGAGGTCTAAGAGTTAAAATCGTCTTCAAATAGATGACATCGGGTGAGTTTGTTGCCTTCTTTGCCTCCTGTCCATTCAAAACTTGCCTACAGTTAAAATCTCTCCCTTCCCCCACTCTATGTTAATACTGCTTTAAATTTTAATTCCAAATCTATGATTGAAATTTTATTTACTTCATTAAATGGACCTATGTCAATCAATGGCTAACTGCAGTTCTTACTTTGTGGGTGAAATTCAACTTCAGCAGAGGTATGAAATGTATGGTGACAGGTTGTTCCCTCTTGATAGCCTACAATGGAAAGGAAGATCGAAAGGGTGTATAATGGGGTGGCTAATATGCTAAGACAAATTTTTCACCCCCGTCGCAGTTGAATTTCACCCCCTTTAAATTGAAAAAGCTCAGCCTCCGTTCTTTTCACCACATGCATGGCAATGCCATAAATTAATGCATGAAATGAAAAAGATTTATTTTTTTCCACAGTAAAATGTTATTTTCAAGTCCTATCTCAATTTGCACTTATTTTCATTTCTATTTGTTAGATAACATTATGGGAAACAGAAACAAACTTAAAACAAAATCAGACAATAGTATTGGGGGAAACAATACATAGTGAATAGTCAGATACCATCTGTTATACAAGTGTAGATATCAAAGAGTAACAAAAAACAGGATTTGTGTTTGTCCTAAATAGCATCCAAGAATGAGAGAGATTATTATCCCAACTGTCAAATAATCCATTTGGGAAGATTAAGACCATGATCAGAAATTTCAAACTGCCATCTTTTAAACTGCCTCTATAAAAGGGCTGCAATTGCTGGTAGAATTATCCCTATTATCTCTTAAGAATACAGATTTGGTCATTCAGTCAATCCTAAACATGTGTCCTTCGAAGAGAACCACTATTCCAAGAGAAGCCCTAATTGGAACAAAGAGATTACCTAACTGTGAGGAAACATTTTCACCAGGCAAATCAAGATAAATTTCGATTTTCCTTTTCCATTTGTTCATGTTTTATTTAAATCCATTCATTTAATATTTGAATATTGGGTTTGTTTCTTCTTATAAAAATCGTTTATAATAATGAGAAATTCATGCAATACCAGAGGTTCCCAGCAGAAGAAAGCCAAGTTTCAGTCTTTAATAATGAGTAAATAACCCTCTTCTCGAGAACATTACTTCGTGCTCACCTTTACCCAAAGCATGTCTGTTTAAAACAGATCACTCTTATTGTTCTGTTCTTTCTCAGAATGTGGTTTACAGATAGTAAATGAAAAATCCAATATCTGACCAATTACTTCTGTAGAATTGTCATTGTCCTTTACCCATATGCATTATGCTATTGTGTAATTTATAAAGAATGCAGTCCCACAGCCATTAAAACTACTTACCCAACCATTAGAAAGTTTCAGAATAGCTCTCTGCTGACCTACAGTACAAGCTAGGTCTCAGTGTTAATTCCTGAACATGCACGCCGTAAACCTTGGCAACTTATTATCAGGCTCAGTGGAAACCTGTGGAGAATTTCTGCTAAATTCTACATACAATGTAGAATATGTTGCATATTTAAAGAAATCTGCAGTTCAATTTTTCCACACCAGTGTTTTCTCATCAATAACACCAATACACCTTATCTTGTCAAAAAAAAAAGGCACACAAAGGCTTTCAAATATGTACGGCTCATTTATTAAACAAGCAGCAACTCCATGAATGATCACAATTACACACATTCAATGTGGCAATTAGATATCTTAAGAACAGGCTTTTGTTCATCTTGTCACATAACTACTGTACAACGTGACAATGTTTCTTGGATCTAGATGCTTCTAACTGCCATTTTGTGAATTGCTGATTATGATAAAGTAATATGTATTTGACATCCTTGGTCAATATGCAGCAAAAGTGGCCATATTATAAAGGTCGAGAAGTAAAGATGGCATCACGCACTTCTGTAATTCCTGTCATGCTTCTGAATTCATGGGTAATTTTCCACTGGAAGGATTTGGAAATGAGTTACAGTTAAGTGGCATGTTTTAAATTGAATTGGGTTCACACAAGTTTAGAATTTTCCTTACAACCATATCCTGCAGTCAGAGGGACACTGACCCAAACATTAAAGATGTGTTTACACAATAACTGGGTGCAATAGTTAATTTGCTACCTTGTCTCAGACTTCCTAAGAACATCCACATTTATTGTCATTGGGATGACTTATTCATTTGAGCCCAACATAGGCCATTGGCTGAGAACCTACTCTTGTGGTGGGGGGGGAGGAAGGTGGATGTGGGGGAGGGGTAAGTAGTTGGTTCCATTGACAAGATTATTGGCGAATCATTGATTGGGGGAAAAGACAGACAGATAGCCCACTTACTTCCTATTATCAGATCACACCAATAGCAGCTTTCATTTATATAGTACCATTAATATGGAAAAATATTAAAGACACTTCACAGAGGTGTAAAGAGAATGGCTGCTGAACCAAAGAAGGAAAGAAGTCAAGGAGGAGATTGATTCTAAGCATGGTCTTAAAAGAGAAGAATGAATTGGAGAGATGGAGGGGCTTGAGGAATGCCCATCCCTGGCTCTACCTTGACCATCATTTGCTCTGTAAGGATAGCCCAAGTTTATGCCTTGTACAAGACTACCAGGAAAAGCTCAGAAATGGCAGAGATCTATTGGAGGCTCTACACCATTTCTGTAGGTTATGCTGATTTCTCATGAGAGTTTTGGTGGGCAAGGGAAATTGGCCCCATGATATTTAGTTTAAGCCACACGGGGAGACTGTTATTATGCCCATGGTTATGTTATTGAATGATTAAATATTAGGCAGTCTGGTTGCATTTCTGAATGTGAGACATGAGACATTGCTGAATCTAAGAAATATATAATGCAAACCTAAATCACAGTTTAAGTTAATTACATATGTAATTGGACATAACTCCAAAACTTTGGCACAGTTGTAGTCTTATACTGCAATCTGTGGAAAATTGCAGAATCCCATGGCCACAACATTTGGCTCCATAGTGCCACTGCACCAGTGCGACAGAAGCCCAGAGCTTGCAAAATGGTGTCTGAATTGCTTTCAGCCACTTCCTGCGTGGCCCGCACAGTGCATTGTGCTTGTTAGGGTGCTAGTCCAGGCTTGGTCTATGTGTGCCGGAAGCATGGGGAGTTGGCAGATCATAATATCATAACAGATCATAACAAACAGTGTCCAACATTGATTTGGCGCTCGCCCTGACATTTTGGAGCTCGCAGGTCCTGTTAATGGCTTTTCTTAAACACTCCCAACTGTGCATGCATTCAGCTGCACGCGGGACCCCCACCAACTGCCACAAGTACTATTTAAAGCCATCAGCATGGGATTTTCAGGTGAGGTGCTTTTGACTTTATTTTGCTGCTGCAGAAGGGAGTGGTGCTGGACTTTGCCAAGGAGTTCAGAGGAGTTTGAAGGCATGTCAGCATAAAGCCAGCTTTCACTCTTGAGAGCTATAGTTGCAGTCCCTCTTGGGCTGCAGCATGTTGCAGTCCCTCTTGGGCTGCAGCATGACAGGGAAATGGAGCATAAGCAGCAGAAAGGGGAATCTATGCACAGTGGGAGGAGTAGGGATCTCAATAGAAGGCCATACTCACCATGGCCTTCATGGTGATGGTCTTCAAGGACCACTTCTCCTACTTCCACCTCAGCCAGGAGCAGTGTTTGAGGTGGCTTCATTTCATCAAGTAGATGGTCACTGAACTGTGCCACTTCCTACAACTGCACCTGCAGCCACAGAGCAGGGCGTGGATGTTGCTGTCAGTGGCCATGAAGATCACCATCAGCCTCAATTTCACAGGGACATCACCGTTCGCTGTGCATCATTGCATCAGGGAAATAACAGAGGATTGTACAGGAGGAGTGGGTACTTCACAGTCTTCTTTCTTACCAGGGAAAAGTAGGAAGAGCAGCCATGTAGTTTTGCCAGGGTAGCAGGGTTCCCAAAGGTGCAGGATGTGATCAACTGCATGTACAATGCTCTGCAAGTGCCAATTATGAACAGGGAGATATACTGCGACCACAAGAGCTACCACTCCCTGAACATGCAGTTTGTGTATGTCATCATGTCGGCGAATGCCTGCTACCCTGGCAATAGCTGTGATGCTTTTATCCTGCGGCAGTTGGCTGTTCCCGCCATATTTAAGCCACCATGATGAACTGGGGTTGGCTACCTAGTGATGTGGGCTATCCCCACTACACCTGGCTCATGACTCCCCTCCGTCGCCCGATAGCGGTGGACACTGTGGATGCAATGAGAGCCTTGCTGCTACCAGGAACATCATGGAACAAATCATTGGCATTCTGACACAATTATTCCCCTGCTTGAACTTCTCGGGGGGAGCCCGCTTGTATTCGTTGAAGTGTGTCTCCTGATTTGTTGCTCTCTGCTGCGTCCTCCATGGCCTTGGTTTCATGAGGATGCAGCCTTGTCACCAGGCCTTTGGTGGGCACCTCAGGATAAGGAAAAAAAGAAAGAGGAGACAGAAGGCAAAGAGGAAGAGGAAGGGAGGAGGCATCCAGGAGCCCTGTGCTCTAGATTGGCTGTCTGTGAGTGACTACGCAGACTCCGGTTCTCCTAAAATCACATATTCACATCACCATTGCTTGACAATTCCCTACCTTTCAATCCCTCTGCAATGAACAGCATCCTCTTGGCCAAAGTCCTGAAATAAAATCATAGAATGGTTACAGCACTGAAGGCCATTTGGCCCAGCGTGTCAATACTAGCTCTCTGGAAGAGCAACTCAGCTAATGCCACTTACCCGCCCTTTCCCTTCTCCAGATAAATAACTAATTCCCTTCTGAAAGCCACAATTGAATCTGCTTCCTCCACACAGTCAGGGAGCTGAATTTAACAACCACATTGATGGCCCCATCCACCGGCTGGAAAGCCAGCAGCAACTCCACTGAGGCCATTTTCAGAAGCCTCAATGGGATTAAATGTCAATCAGGCAGTTAACTGCCTGCCTTTGGGGTTCCCGTGCCTTTAAAGGCAAGGAGCCCACCTCCAAGAGCTGCTGGCCAATCAGAGGGCCAGCAGCGGCACTGGGAGCAGTGACCACTGCTGGGACTGCAGCCGGCCCCGGAGGAGTGGCCATGAAGGACCCCCAAGAAGACAGGTGACTGGGCGGGCTCTCCAGGACCTACACGACTGGCCCCGGCAAAGTCGGCAGGGGTGGTTGTTGTGGAGGGCAGGGGTTGCTCTTTCAACAGTGGTGGCCCTTGCCGTCAGCAGGCCCTCTGTGGGCCACAGATTGCCCAAGCAGGAGAGCCCCACCCCATGACCAGCCTGCAGAGAGCCCACCTGGTATTACTATGTCTCTATTTATAAAGCCTCAGATCCCGTACGCCTTATTAACTGCTTTCTCAACCTGTCCTGCAGGATTTGTGCGCATGTACCTCTGTTCCTGCACCCCATTTATAATTGGAACATTAATTTTTTATTGCCTCTCCTCATTCTTCCTACCAAAATGTATCACTTCACATTTTTCTGCATTAAATTACAAGTGTATGCCCATTCCACCAGTCTGTCTATGTCCTCTTGAAGTCTATCACTATCCTCCTCACAGTTTGCAATATTTTCAAGTTTTGTTTCATCTAAAAATGTTGAAATTGTGCCCTGCCCACCCAAGTCTAGGTCATTAATATAGATCAAGCAAAGCAGTGGTCCTAATATTGACCCCTGGGTACCCCACCACATACCTTCCTCCAGGCCGAAAAACAACGGTTCTCCACTACTTTCTGTTTCCTGTCACTCAGCCAACTTCGTATCCATGCTGCCACTGTCCTTCTTATTCCATAGGCTTCAGCCTTGCTGAGAAGTCTGTTGGAAGTTCATGTACACGACAAAGTGCATTAACCACATGAACCCTCTCTGTAACCTTATCAAAAAAACTCAATCAAATTAGTTAAACACCTTTTGTCCTTAACAACTCCATGCTGGCTTTCCTTAATTAATCCACATTTCTCCAAGGGACTGTTAATTTTGTCCTGGATTATCGTTTCTAAACTTTCTCACACCATGGTTAGACTGACTGGCCTGTAGTTGCTGGGCTTATCCTTACACCCTTTTTTGAACAAGGGTGTAACATTTGCAATTCTCCAGTCCTATGGCACCACCCCAGTATCTAAGGAGGATTGCAAGTTTAGGGCTAGTGCCTCCACCCTTACTTCCTTCAGTATCCTCGGATGTATCTGATTGGGTTCCAGTGACTATCAACGATAAGTACAGCCAGCCTTTCTAATACCTCTTTATGAGTTTTTCACCCATCCAGTGACTCATCTACCTCCTCTTCCACTATGAACTTGGCAGTATCTTCTTCCTTGGTAAAGACAGATGAGAAGTACTCATTTAGTACCTCAACCATGTCCTCTGCCTCCATGCGTAAAACCCATTTTTGATCCCAAATCGGTCCCATTCCTTCTTTTACCACCCTTTTACTATTCATATGCCTACAGAATACTTTTAGATTCCCTTTTACGTTAGCTGCCAGTCTCTTCTCATATTCTCTAAAATGAAAGCAAAATACTGCAGATGCTGGAAATCTGAAATAAGAACAAGAAATGCTGGAAACACTGAGCAGGTTGGCAGCATCTGAGGAGAGAGAAGCAGAGTTAACATTTCAGGGTCACTGACCTGAAATGTTAACTCTACTTCTCTCTCCTCAGATGCTGCCAGACCTGATGAATATTTCCAGAATTTCTTGTTTTTCTTCTCATACTCTCTCTTTGCTTCTCTTATTTATTTTTTCTCTTCCTCTCTGAACTTTCTATATTCAGCCTGGTTCTCACTTGGCATCTGTCATACACATCCTTTTTCTGCTTCATCTTACTCTCTAACTCTTTCATTATCCTGCGAGCTCTGGCTTTGTTTGTCCTACCTTTTCCCCCTTGTGGGAATGTACCTCGACTGTACCCGAAATATCTCCTCAATAAAGGCAGCCCATTGTTCCAAAACAGTTTTGCCTGCCAATCTTTGATTCCAGTTTACTTGGAATCCTTTCTCTCCCCATCTAAATTGGTTCTCCCCAATTAATTATTTTTACTCTGCATTGTTCCTTGTCTTTTTCCATAGCTAACCTAAACCTTATGATACTATGATCACTGCCCTCTAAATGTTCCCCCACTGACACCTTATCCGCTTGACTGACCTCATTCCCCAGAACCAGATCCAGCAATGCCTCCTTCCTCACTGGAATGGAAACGACTTCTCTCGAAAATTCTCCTGAACATGCTTTAGAAACTCTTCCCCTTTCTGCCCTTTACGCTTTTACAATCACAGTTTATAATAGGATAATTAATATCTCCCATTATAACTACTCTATCATTTTTTCACCTCTCTGTAATTGCCTTGCAAATTTGTTCCTCTATAACTTTCCCACTAGTTGGTGGCCTATAGAATACACTCATAGTGTAAAGGTACCTCTATTGTTTCTTAGCTCTAACTAAATAGATTCTGTCCTTGACCCCTCTAGGACATCCGCCGGGCTGCACTCCGCAATCATGTTGATGAGTAGGCTGCACGAAGTTTGCGTGCTGTCTGCCTCAACTCAGTTGGGCACAGGATAATCGTGTATCATGATCTCCAGGATCGCCAATGGGCTTAATCGAATTTTTAGCCTGGTGTATTTTATTTTATTTAAGTTATTATTACCAACCATAACAAAGCAGCTGATATTTGATTGCAGGACAAGAAAAAACTAAATTTATCTACATCAGCTCGATATAAATGGGTTAGAAAATGGTATTCGTCAGTTATCACCTCTTTAACACTGCCTCTTGGGTGGCTGTCATCTTGGGTACAGTTTAGACATGGGAGGTTGGAGCACTTTTGATGGAATAGAGTCTCACTTAAAATTTCGAAATACACATAGGCAGACAAATATGCATACTCCGTCCATTTGTACCAGAGAGTGAGCAGTCTAACTTAAAGATACTTAAAGATGTCCATTGGGAGCCACTGAGAAAATGCCTGTGGAAATTTATTACAAGCTAATGGTGGGCCCAGGAGGAACATAATTTCTTCGATTTTCATAGCCTGGGAATGACCAACTTCCCAACTTGCACAACCAGCAAGCTGTTCTGCTCACTGGTGGATGTAGATGAAGCTCAGGCATTCAAATGACTCGGATCTCAAGCTGGGAAGACTCTGCCCACAGGTGCCTGCTCCTCCATCAGTAGTTACAATCGGTTTAGTGTGTTACTTTGGTGACAGGATTTGGTATTTAATTTTCAGCAAGCATAGAAATAGTGTAAATGTGTGCCATTTTAATAGGTGCATCTTGATTTCCTTTTATGTTGCATACACTGTGAAACATAAACATGCTAAAAGCTTTCTTTTTGGAAATGTAGGAAAAGTATTGGTTTATTTGGTTTACTCCCTTGGTTCAATTGGTGGGAAACTCAAGTCTCACAGTATGGATCACTGCAAGAAGTACCACTTTATCCTGCCCGGGATTCCCATTTGTTTGTGTGTCCCATGAGTCCATAGTACAGTAATCTTTTCCTCTGCTGTAAACATAATTGTTTCAATAAATTGCATAAATATGCACATAAATTAGTACAGTAACCTGTAACAGGAACAAAGAAATGAACAATGTGGTGTTGCTGCCATATTATTAAATGCAGCCAAGTGTTAGAAGGATTTGCAATATTTCTGAAGTTTATTAATGTCAGTCACGTATTCTAAAATAGAGCATGGTGCAATCATAGTCCTGAATACTTCCCTTTCTCATAAATGTTTTGAAATGGAAACGGTTTGTGCATCTAATTCTGGTCCCAGATTAGTAACTCTTAGTAGCTCTTAAAGAACTGGTCTTTGGACAATTTCATTTCAGTAGTTCTTAATTTCTGAATATTACAGCTTTTGACATCAGGTCATGTGTTTGGGTGATAGAGATTAGATTTGGTATTAGGGTAAATTCTATAAACATTTATGGTATATTTTTATTTTTAAAGTTGCATTTAAGAAAATTCTATAATTTATTTTCAAATGAAACATGCAAGAAGCACAACCCTTAGTAGACCATGCACTTATGAATTTAAGATAATATTGTCTATGCCAGAAAGGTCAGGCAGCCTGAAGGACCCCAAAGGAAGGCTCACCGACAAGCAGGGAAGTCATGGGGACAGAACTTCAGGAGTTCCTTATGGGAGGGAATTGGAGAGTCCAGGGCAGGGGAGGCCATAACTTTCCATGTGATGCCCGTAGGAGCACACCTGGTCCTCTTGGCCTGACAGAGGAAAGTGTTTCACTTACCTTGGAGGGTCTCTTTATCCTTCCCATCAGCTATTGATCTGCTTTCACCTGGCAGGAAAGCCTTTGTTGCTTCTCTGTTCAGGACTCGGTTACAAAGCATGCAGTGTTCCATTGACATCATGGGACTTTGATTTGCATTGATTCATGAGATTCCTGGTCACATCTGGTGACCGCCTCAGCCACTTAACTGCAGTAAGCAGTCAAAATGGTGGCCAGGGTGATTCCAGTGTGAACGGGGTTGGAGGTTGGGAGTAAGGCACAACACTCCATATTAGAGGCTCCACCACTCTATTTATGGCAGGCATGAGGGGTTAAAATCTTAGTTCTCCAGTTTCAATTTCATAGGCATGCAGGCCTATGGTCTCCTTTCCAAATCCACCATAAAGGAGGGGGCTGAAAACGGAGCTTTTCCCAGATAACCAGGCCCTTCAAACCAAAGCAATTGAATAAGAAATATAAACAGCTGACATGGTGGAAAAATGGAGTAGCCTGCATCATAGAGAGCAAGAGCACCCAGCATTAGAGACAGGAAC
Organism: Heterodontus francisci; assembly: GCF_036365525.1. NCBI lineage: Eukaryota > Metazoa > Chordata > Chondrichthyes > Heterodontiformes > Heterodontidae > Heterodontus > Heterodontus francisci. The sequence goes on from NC_090387.1 coordinate 41,502,810, forward strand.
AGAGAATCACAGAATCAGGAAGAGTGGAATTTCAATAATCAGAAATTCTGATATAAGTTGCAGAAAACATTGTACAAATCCCTACTAAGTAAATGCACACAAAAATGCAAACAAATTTGCACAAATCACCTATACTAAGAGGCATACAATTCTAAACTCAAAAGAGAGAGTTTAAAACAAAAAGCATACAACTCTGTTGCTGCTTGAAGATCTCCTTCACTTAGACACAGAACCTACAAATTAGTTTTTTTTAAAGCAGGTTTATTTAAGAGTTCAGTATATCTTTTTTATATTTATAATGAATGTTCCTGGTACAAACCAAGATGTCTAGCTAAATGTCTAAAGATGGTTATATCTTATAAGAGACAAAGGAAATATATGTGGAATGTATATTACTGGTTTGAAAAGTTTTGATGTTGATAATTATGTCTGATGGTTCTCCCCAGTTAGGAAAAACTTAGCAAGTCAAACTAATGAATGCCAGATACAATATCTGGAGGAAAGTTTTCTGCATATTCTCCCAATCTCTTCAACGCAAGATTAATGAAATCCCTGGAGAAATGGCTTAAATAGCTGGCTGTGTTTTTCCACCAACATCCCAGACTCCTAATCACTATTGCTGGGTATGTCCCAGCCCAGAAGCAGGATCGAGCCACCAGCTGTGGGTACAGTGATATATATTTTGTAGGTCTGGCAGTGCTCAACATTGACTCTGGACTTCACGAAGCCTTTTGGCTTCAGGTCAGATATTGGTAAAGGAAGCTTCCTTTCAGCATTGGAGGTGCTGTCTTTCCGAAGAGACGCTAAACGATACCCAATCTTCTCTTTCAGGTGGGCTTAAAAGATACCATGGCACTTTTTTGAAGAAGAGCAGGGAAGTTCTCCCTGCTATCCTGGGCAATATCTATCCCTCAACCAATGTCACTAAAACAGATGATCTGGTCATTATCACTTGGTTGTTTTGGGAGTTTGCTGTGTGTGAATTATCTGCCACATTTCCTACATTACAACAGAGACTACACTTCAAAAAGTACTTCATTGGCTGGGATGTCCTGAAGTTGTGAAAGGCACTATAATGCAAGTCTTTCTTTTTTCTTTCCTTCTGATTACCACTTACTGTTCACCCCAGTGATAAATCAATACTCCTCTATATTAAACACCAGTTGCAAAAAGCCCTGAGGAACTTACACATGGTGTTGTTCCTATGACATTGCTGTTCTTTCACTCAGGGGTGGGAGGTGTTGAAGTAAGCTTGTCAAGTTGCTGCAGTGCATTCTGTAAATGGTACTTGCTGTAACCACAGTGGTCACGGTGGGGTGGATATTGGATTCAGTGGTGGGGCGCTGATGAGATTTATATGAATTTTAACCATCTAACCCACTTGCTGCGTGGGAGGCTGGGAGCTCGTCGGGAACCTACAAGTTTCAGCAGCGCAATAGTCAGTGGACTTTTAACTCAGCCACGGCATTTGCATCTGACTTCCATGTTTCCCAGCCAATTAGAGTGGGCAGACATGAAAACGACCTGCATCAGTCTGTTTCAGCTCTGCTATTTAAAGGGACCCTGCCAGGGCCTGAAAGGAAGCATTCTAGAAGTGCCAGAACTGAACTAGGAATAGGACAAATAGAGGGTCAACATGCAGGGAGGTTCTATTCCCAGTGGACAGGAGGAAGAAGGCAGCCTCAGAGAACAAGCAGGAATGGTTGGAAGTAGCAGACAAGGTCAGAAGCAGGAGTGGGTGGTACCTTGCTCCTGAATATAGTGCCAGAAGAGGTTTAATGACCTGATCAGGGCAGGAAAGGTGAGTGGCAAGCTACAGTCAAATACAAACCCCCTGACTCTGCCTTCCCCTGCCATCTCCTGCACATTACCCCTTGGACCTGCATAGCTTGCAGGTGAACTCATCCCCCTCTCTCTTGGCATCTCTTCACATCCCCATTTGATCAGCAACCACTGACATGCACCTTCATCTTTTTGCAATGCCACAACTATCCCTCACAGTGACCCAACACAGTGTCCTTCCTTCTTCTCAAAACATTCCACAGCTCAAGCTTAGAGATCTCTTCTTTGCTCTCTTCTCTCGCAAGGAACGACAGAACACCAGGGAGAGGCAGAGAACTGGAAGTGGCCCTCAAGTCATCTTCACCTTGACAGCTGCGGAGGAGATGCTAACGATAAGCTGAGTCTGGAAAGAGTACGGAGAAGATTTACAAGAATGTTGCCAGGGCTCGAAAGTTGCAGCTATGAAGAAAGATTGGATAGGCTAGGGTTGTTTTCCTTAGAACAGAGGAGGCTGAGGGGTGACCTTAATTGAGGTGTACAAAATTATGAGGGGCCTAGATAGAGTAGACAGGAAGGAACTGTTTCCCCTAGCGGGGGGCACTATTTAAGATGACTGGTAGAAGGATTAGAGGGGACATGAGGGAAACGTTTTCACCAAGAGGGTGGTGGGTTTCTGGAATTCACTGCCAGGAACTGTGATGGAGGCAGAAACCCTCAATTCTTTTAAAAGGTACCTGGACATGCACCTGAAGTGCTGTAACCAACAAGGTTACGGACCAGGTGTTGGAAGGTGGGATTAGATTGGGTGGCTAGTCTCTATTTTTTTTCTTCTCGGCTGGCATGGACACGATGCGCTGAATGGCCTCCTTCTGTGCCATAACTTTTCTATGGTTCTATGTTTCTATGCCTGGGCATTGGAGATGGAGAGATGGGGCCCTCCTAGCTATTTGGTGACAGAATTAGATATCACACAGCCACATAGTGCACTACACTTACTCATGTCGAATTGATATCAGCAACCACTGAAGTATGATGATCTGGACAATGATGAGTTGGAACCCTCTTAGCTGTCAATCTAATTTGTGTCTCATCTCCCACAGGTCCCACAAGCATCCCTGAGCAGATGCCGCTGGAGGAGATCGCTCACTCTGAGGAAGCACCATCACACGATTCCTGCACACCCTCCGCCAGCTTCAGATATGCACACCTTGGCATAGCCACCAACACGGCTATTTGCGTTATCACATGGTGACCCTCAAAGCTCTGCTCAGCTAGACGCAGATGCTGAGCCTCGGGGATCATCAATGAAGAAGACTATTATGGAGCAGCAGCAGAAAATGTGTGAGGCTCATGTTAGTCTCTCCATAGACACTGCACAAGATCAGAGAGAGATTGGAGGAATATGTCTCCAGCATGAGTGTCATGATATCTCAGGCCTTTGTGCTGATGTCTGTACCCATCAAAAGAGTGGCCATCTGCATGGAAATCAGAAGCGGCAGTCAACCGAGTGCATGCTGGCCCTGACCAATGGCCTGTACACTCAGTCTGACACCTTAAGCAGGATGGAGGAAAGCCTTGTTTTGGCTGTTCAGCACATTACTAAAGTGCAGAACAGTGTTCTCTAGCTTTTGGCTAGCAGGGAAATGTGGATGGGCCATAAGCTGAAGTTGGAGAAAGTGCACATGGAAGTGGGGAGTCTGCTCGAGGCGCTTCCACTCCTGACCTCTTGACCCCCACCTTCCCCCCTCCCCCTCCTCACTCAGTTAGAGCCCCACATGCTGCCTCCTGTCCCAATGATCAAGTTTGGCTGTGCAGCTAGGACAGTCTTTGGCAGGGCCATCACGAGTTCCAAAACCCAGAGGACACAGCCAAGAGCATCTTAACAATCATAGCAGGAAATGAGCAGCCTGCTTCTAGCTCTGCTGAAGCCACAGGGGTAGCACCACGTAGGAGTGATTGGAAAAGGAAGAGAAAGGATTTGTAGTTGCACAAGGGTATTCACCTGGGTGTTTGAAACTGTGCTAAATTATCATCCATGTTCAATATTTATCAACCATAAACTTTAACTCAAAGCTCCATTGTTCCATCCTCCCTATTGTTGTCTACTGCCAGCCAAGTGACCTTCAGCTTTGTGAAAAATGGTATGAATAATGTAGAAGATGCGAAATGGGTGACCTGAGAGGGATGGATTATTGATTGTGGGACTATTTTGTGTAGCGGACTGGGACATGGAGCACACTGAGTTCAGTATTGGTGTGCCATGTAGCTACACTGTCTCAGATTAGCCGAAGCGTGTCTGAAGCATTCCAATCCAGGCATTCCTGACGGCTAAGTGAGCCATGTCACGCTGTTCCTCTGCTTCCTCCTCTGAAGATGCACAGCGGTCATCACTTTCCTCCCTTTACAGATCCGGTCCTTTGCAGCACAGCACTATCGTTCTGGACACCCTAGATGATGCATACGGAAGGGCATCCCGGATCTGTCCAGGCACCTCAATTGCATCCTCAGTATCCTGATGACTTGCTTAATGGCCACTCTTGTGCTCATGTGGCTTCGGTTGTACCTTTCTTGGGAGTCAGTGATAGGGCTCCTCACAGGTGTCATCAGCCAATTCATTATGGGATCGTCCTTGTCTCCAAGAAGCCATCTGCTGACTCTGCTTGGAGGTAAGAATATCCGTGGGAGATTTGACTGGTGCAGAATGAAGACATCATGGCAGCTTCCTGCATATCTTGCACAGATATGCAAGATGATCTTTCAGTGGTTGCAGGCCAGCTGACAGTTGATGGAGTGAAATCTCTTTCGGTTGAAGAATACTGCTGGGGATTGCCACATGTGTTCCATCTATGACTCCCTGTACCTGTGGGAATCCAGCCAGTGCAGCAAATCTGAGGACCCTTACATTCTGGTTTCATTCATTAGTGGCGAAGTGCACGTAAGTGCCAGCCTTAGCAAACATTGAATTGGTAAATGAGGAGATGCAAATGTGGGCAGCAAATTGTAAGATTTACAAACATTTCCCGCAGATCCTCAGAAGGAGCCAGAGGCGAAGAAACTAAGTGCTGTGGTGACCTTGACCGCCACATGTAATGCATGCCCACCGTGTCCACTTGGCAGGAGGCTGCAAATGTCAGCAATCACCTGAGGCATTGGTGCTCAGTTGTGTCCAGAAAGCTTATCTTCTGCCTGTATACCATGTACTGAGGGTATCGCTCCTGCGAGCTGGCGCTCTGTGCTTACCCCTCTGTCCTGTGGAGCGGAAGGTATTTAAGGAGAAGGTTACTGATGCTCCTGTTGGTGCTGCTCCTGCTGCTGCTTGTGTTTTTGTTTCTGGTGCTCTTATTTCTCAGGTAAAGCTGCATAAGCTGCTCACATGCTGCTATGAAAGCTGCCAGCAGGGAAGTGTAGATCAAAGGCAAAAACTCCAAGGTAGCAGAAATGACCTCCAAAGTCTTTAGAAATGTCCTCCAAAACAGTGAAAGCACACTCTCAGAATAAGTCCTGTAAGCAAAAGCCTTTCACTTAGGCAAAGAAGCAGCTGTCATAGCTCAGTATTTAAATTAGACTTAGACTTTCCCCTCAGGTGATTGCTGACATTTGCAGCCTCCTGCCAAGTGGACAATTGGGATTCCATCCTTGCTGGGTGCCCTTCTGTTCGCTAGACAGTCTATGACCTTCTCGAGCTCCAGTGATGAGAGTTCTGCATCTAACTCATTCATGACAGGAAGTTGTGGGAGAGCATCAAGTGCAGACTGGGAGTTGTTCGACTCACAGATGTACAGCTCACAGTAGTGTCAATAGTGAAGCAAAGGTTCAGACCAGTCAAATCAACAAGTATTTAGCTTCAAATGGTATCTGCAGTTCTGAAAGTCCCAAAGTCCTACTCTAGTTACTAGTAATTCTACTGACAGTAGTGCAATCGTAGACTGGATCTTTTTCTATCATTCAATCGGAGAGCAGCATGGAAAAGTCAGTGAGGCCCAGCCAGGCTGAGGTGTGGCCGAGATGGATTCAAAGATTCAACAGGTATGTTCTGCATCGGGTCTAGCAGCATGACCACACAGAGAACAGGTCAGTGTTTTACTTTATGCCATGGGAAACAGGGCGGATGACATTCTAACTACCCTGGGTATCAATGAAAAGGAAACCCCATATGGCGAAGAACTAAAAGCCTTGGAGGGATACTTTAAGAGCAGAAAGAATTGCAGAAAGAGCAGAAAGAAAGCATTGTGGAAAGGGCAAAATTCAACAAATGCACCCAAAAAGATGGTGAAAGTATCAATTCGTTCATTAATGATCTGTATAAAATAGCTGAGCATTGCAACTACGAGTGCTTGCGAGAAGAACTGATTCAGAACAGAATAGTAGTCGGGGTCATAGATGAAGTGCTGTCAGACCAGCTTCAGTCTAAAGAGGGTTTGACTTTGCAAAAAGCCATTCTGTTGAGCAGAGGCCCGAAAACTTAATCAACTACTAGTTCAGGGGGAATTGGGGAAGTTCAACCTCTCAAATTCTAGAATCAGCTGAGTCTGTGGAGAAGACCGAGAATATTAGTGCCAGAAAGCCTGAAAGGCAGGAAAGACGTCAACAGGCAGCAACACTGAATTGCAGTAGGTTTGGCTGGGAGTGGCACCGGTGGGAAATTTACCTAGCCCTTTCAGCAGGTCTGTTGCAGCAGGAAACAAACGCTACAGACTAGAAAAAAGGTAGATGAAATAAAAGAGAAACAAACGATCAATATTTCCTTCCTTGGAAAATTGAAGGTTGCTGGGAAGCAGAAATCTTAGTGGGGAAAAATAAAACCAACTTCAAGTTAGCTACAGGAGTATCAGTTTCTGTCCTATCTGAGAAAACACCATGGCTGAGAATGAAAGGCTTAGAAAAACCAACAAGAGATTATACGAGCCAGGAGGGATTCAATTAAAGGTTGTAGGAAAAATACAAACACTCTTAACACACAGGAAAAACACCATTTAGGAAACCCTATATGCTATAAAGAACCAACCCCATTCACTACTTGGTAGGAAAGCTTGCTTAGCCTGACAGCTGTTCTGCAGTGAAAGAGATCAAGGGATGAGAGAACCAGCTCAGCGATTTTAGAGCTGAATTCCCCAAATTATTTGAAGTTTTAAGAAAATTGAAAACAGTGTATCACATTACTCTCAACAAAGAGGCAGAACTGATATGTTTGTTCACATTGAGAAAGGTCCCACACCCACTCCTGTAAAAGGTAAAGAAGAAAATCAATGCCATGCTAAACCAAGGAGTTATTTCCACAGTCACTAAATCCACTAGGTGGTGTTCTGGGATGGTTCCAGTAAGGAAACCAAACAGGTCTGTTAGGATTTGTATAGACCTTCCCCAATGCAATAAAGCTGTAGAGAGAGAGATTCACCCTATGGTTTCAGTTGACAACTGTCTTGCCAAATTGGGGAAAAGCTCCATGTTCACCAAATTAGATGCAAATAGTGGGTTCTGGAAGTTGCCTTTAGTCTAAATTGTTAACTATCTTTATCCCGCCCTTTGGTAGATACTGTTTCAACAGATTGCCATTTGGTGTTATGTCGGCACTAGAGATATGCCAGTGGACGATGTCGAGAATCCTGGAAGGCCTAGGGGGATCATCTGCCATATGGATGATGTTCTGATTCATGGGTCAAACCAAGAAGAACATGCAAGGGTAAGAGCAGTAATACACAGATTACAGAAGGCCAGTCTCACATTAAATGAGAAGTGTGTATTCACACAGTTGACAGTGAGGTTCCTTGGTCACATCATTGATGGATCTGGCATCGAGATAAATCCACAGAAGACGAAGACAATAAAGGATTTCCCAGAGCCAAACAGCATAATAGATTTACAGCAATTCATGGGTATTGTTATGACCAGATGCGAAAGGTGTCTAGGGGTCTTCTGCTGTCTTTACATGGTCTTATTGTAACAGGGTTTTATTTTTGAACACACTGTGTTTTGAGCTCCCCATTTTGTGAATCCTTGTTCACAGCTTTCCAATTATAAGGCAAAGAAACCACCACACCAGGTTTTCTCAGGTTTAAAGGAGAAAGGTGAAATTTATTAAAACTTAGGCTTAAACACTAATACGGTCAACGCCTACGGATATACGAAGTGCCTACGCTAGCATGCACATGCAATACACACACATGCAAATAGGGACAGAAAAGAGGACAGGAAAATATAGTAGAGAGGGGTTTGAGGCAATATCAGAAGAGTTTCTTGTTTACTGTGCTTCGAACTCACTTGATTGTAGGTAGTCTTGCTGTTCATCGGGACCCAGTGTTCTTCTTAAACCTTGTTCACGGAGGAGACTTTTCTCTCTTTTAGGTTCACGTGTTTCCACAAAATTCAGTTCCGTGGGAAAGAGATGGAGGCAGGCAGGACTGGAGATGAGGTTCTGTTCCAACCGGGAACACATGTCTTTCTGAGTTCAAATCCTCTGTTGGAAGTTCAAATTCAAAACCTCCAACAGTGCGTCAGTCATGTGACCAAAACTGGTCTGACCAGTTCTTCTGTGTATTGGGGAAGCAACAACTGGGTCTCCATTGTTCCAACACTGTCTGTTACTATGCAAATGTCTTTCCAGTCAGGGGCTTGCAATTTTAAGTTTTAATGTTCATGTGGTGAAGTGGAAGTCTTTGCTTTAGCTATAACTGAATGTTTGCCAGCAACTGCTCAAAGATTACGCCAAATTAGAAACCTATAGAAAGAGGACAAAGTCTGAGAAAAAGTAAGACAGTTTTGCCATGAAGGTTTGCTATAACATATGCCTAATAACCCAGTTTTAAGGAATGAAACCATCTTAATATTGTGGGCAACTTACTAGTCTATGACGAAAGATTACTTATTCCAAGGGCTTTACGGTTAGACATCCTAAAGAAACTACAGCAAGGACATTTAGGAATCACTAAGTGTAGAGCAAGAGCGAGAAACCCGGTATGGTAGCTGGGGGTTTCCAAGGAGATCAAAGACATGATTTCCAGGTGTATCACATGCGCTACTACCAGACAAGACTCTAGAGAGCCACTGATGTCATCTTTGTTTCTATCCAGGCCATGTGAGTGTCTGGGAATGGACCTGTTTGAACATAAAGGGAAGATTTTCCTTATTGTCGTTAACTATTACTCCAGATGGGTTAAAGTCAAACCAATACATAGCCAGAGTTCTGAAGCCGTAATCAAATCACTAAAAGAAATTTTCACCACACATGGCATACCAGACCTAGTGATCTTCAATAATGGTCCACAATTCGTGAATGAAGCCTTCAAAGATTTTTCAGAAACGTATTGGTTTGCCCATGTTACAAGTTCACCGAGGTATCCCCAGGGCAAGGGAGATGCAGATAGAGGCGTCCAAAACATGAAAATGCTGCTGATAAAGAATGAGGATTTTCAGCTGGCACTATTAAACTATCGATCAATGCCACTTCAGAATACATTGGCCCCTTGTGAGTTGCTAAGTGGTAGGAGATTGAGGACACAACTACCCACACTCCCAAGAACCCTTCCGCCACGAATCGGTACAGAAGACCGGGAAAGGGTGAGTGTGACAGAAGTGAAAGAGAGGTCAATCCAAACAACGAATTATGATAAGGCTATGGGCTCTGACAACATTCGGCAATAGTACTGAAGATTTGTGCTCCAGAGCTTGTCAAGCCCCCCTAGTCAAGTTGTTCCAGTACAGCTACAACACTGGCATCGACCAGTGGAAACCAGTGGAAAATTGCCCAGGTATGTCCTGTACACAAAAAGCAGGACAAATCACAGCCAGCCAATTACTGTCCCATCAGTCTACTCGCTATCATCAGCAAAGTGATGGAAGGTGTCATCGATAGTGCTGTTAAGCGGCACTTACTCGACAATAACCTGCTCACCGACTCTCAGTTTGGGTTCCGCCAGGTCCACTCAGCTCCTGACCTCAATATAGCCTTGGTCCAAACATGGACAAAAGAGCTGAACTCAAGAGGTGAGGTGAGAGTGACTGCCCTTGACATCAAGGCAGCATTTGACCAAGTATGGTGTCAAGGAGCTCTAGCAAAACTAGTCAATGGGAATCAGGGGAAAAACTCTCCACTGGTGGGAATCATACCTAGCAGAAAGGAAGATGGTTATGGTTGTTGGAGGTCCATCATCTCAGTCCTAGGACATCACTGCAGGAGTTCCTCAGGGTGGTGGCCTAGGCCCAACCATCTTCAGCTGCTTCATCAATGACCTTCCCTCCATCATAAGGTCAGAAGTGGAGATGTTCGCTGATGGTTGTACGATGATCAGCACCATTCGTGACTCCTTAGATATTGAAGCAGTCCGTGACCATATGCAGCAAGACCTGGACAACATTCAGGCTTGGGCTGATAAGTGGCAAGTAAATTCACGCCACACAAATGCCAAGTAATGACCATCTCCAACAAGAGAGAATCCAACCATCTCCTCATGACATTCAATGGCATTGCCATGGCTGAAGTCCCCACTATCAACATTTTTGGGGTTACCATTGACCAGAAACTCAACTGGACCAGCCACATAAGTACTGTGGTTACACGAGCAGGTCAGAGACTGGGAATTCTGTGGCAAATAATTCACCTCCTGACTCCCCATACAAATGCCAAGCCATGACCATCTCCATCAAGAGACAATCTAACCATCTCGCCATGACATTCAATGGCATTACCGTCACTGAATTCCCCACCACCAATATCCTGGGGTTTACCATTGACCAGAAGCTTAACTGGACCAGCCATATAAATACTGGGGCTACAAGAGCAGGACAGGGGCTGGGAATTCAGCAGCGTGTAACTCACCTCCTGTCTTCCCAAAGCCTTTCCACCATCTACAAGGCACAAGTCAGGAGTATGATGGAATACTCTCCATTGGCCTGGATGAGTGCAGCTCCAACAACTCTCAAGAAGCTCGACACCATTCAGGACAAAGCAGCCCGCTTGATTGACAGTCCATCCACCACCTTCAACATTCACTCCCTCCACTACCAGCGCACTGTGGCAACAGTGTGTACCATCTACAAGATGCACTGCAGCAACTCAACAAGGCTCCTTTGACAGCATCTTCCAAACCCGAAACCTCTACCACCTAGAAGAACAAGGGCAGCAGATGCATGGGAACACCACCACCTGCAAATTCCCCTCCACACCATCCTGATTTGGAACTATGTTGTCGTTCCTTCATTGTCGCTGGGTCAAAATCCTGGAAATCCCTTCCTAACAGCACTGTGGGTGTATCTACACTCCAAGGACTAAAGGCCGGCTCGGGTCTACAAATGAAACCCGAGCCGAGCCCAACAGAACCACATCCGACCCCAAGCCCAACCCGGCCTGAGTCCTTTCATTTTGTCCCGTGCCCGACCTGACCCAACCCGACCATCAGTTAACCTAGCTTCCGTTTTTCACTTTGTTGCTTATCTGCATAAGCTTAAAAAACTGTAACTAAACAACCTTTCAAGTCTAAAAAGTACATTAACATTGGAGCCACATACCGGAGGTGGTGTTAGAGTGTGTCCAACCTGACCTGAGCCTGAATGTCGGACCCGGAAGTGCCACCCAACACGACCCGAACCCGACACATGTCGTCGGGTCCTGTCGGGTTCGGGTCGGGTAGCCATGCTCTATCAAGGACTGCAGCAGTTCAAGAAGCTGGCTCAGCACCACCTTCTCAAGGGCAATTAGGGGATGGGCAATAAATGCTGGCCTAGCCAGCGATGCCCACATCCCATGAATGAATAAAATAAAAAAATGTGCTGTATTGCTTCCTCACTGGTTGAGCTAGTTTCTAGGATAGGATTGTATGGATGAACAGTTTCAAAAAACTCAAGCAACGTTTTAACTCTTGCCAAGAGTCGTGTGGGTGGGCTTTGAGGTGGATGTCTCTCTGGAGTATGAGGCCTGGAAAATTTTAATTCACGCCTAAATCTGCTTCAATGTGCCAGCTGGCCGGCAGGCTGGAGTTTCAAGCAACAAGATGCAGCGGCTGGGGATCCAGAGGACTGGTCCTCAGCACTCAGGAAGGGGAAGGAAAGCCAAGGGCGGGGGATATCCAACGTTGCCCTATGGGGGACAGAGGTGCATTCCTGCTGTTCCTGACAACAGGGAAATAACACAAAAACAATTCATAAATGCTGCCTGGTCTGCAGAGTATTTCCAGCATTTACTGTTTATATAAAAGTATTAACTTACCTTGCTGGGCCTCTTCTGAACCCGCTTCCTCTTGCCACCAGGTTGGCTTTGTGCCGAAGCCGCATGCCTCCGTGAGCGTGACTATATGCATATATATTCTATTGCATGTGAAATGGAGCTTTGGGGTTGACTTTCTTGACCCACTTCCCCCCAAGACAGGTGCAGCATGCTCAAAGTGCCAGCCCATGCTAAGTTGTGCCAGTATTTGGTGTATCAAGCTATTAACTTGGCCTGGTCTCACCACTGGCACTTGCTGTCCACCTGGGGTGTCTTGTGTCAGTAAACAAGGAGAAGTGTAGAGGTAGGCTTTGCTGATGGCCTTTGGGCCTTCTTCCTGCTGTTTGGAAACAGCCACCAGAAGCCCTCCAATCTCAAAAGTCAACATGGTTCTGTTACTAAAAAAAAAGTGGGCCACCTACCTTGTGGCCTTGCAGTCTGTCCTCCTCAAACACTCTGTTCTGAGTTGGTGACTGGTGACAGGCCCACAGTCCTTTTCTTCAAGTGACACTGTATCTAGGAACTTGAATGACCAAAGCACAGAAAGTAAGGTCAGAAGGCTATGAAAACCTCTCTGACCTCATTCACAGGTTCTGCTCCACCCATCAGGGGTAGCCCAAGAGAACATTAAGGGGCGGAGGCCCAGCATCATTAGTTTTTTTTCTGGGAATAGGTGTTTCTTGGGGAAAAATATGACAAAAATTGGCTCACTATTTCTACTAATGTCCTTAAATTTCACCACTGCAGAACACCGAAAGACCAATGCAAATGATTTCCAGACATTTTTACATTTCTACCCCTCCTTTTTTCCTATTGCATAAAACCTTTAGTAGATATATACATGCTTATTCATATTATTGTACCTTTTGGGCAAGAATGTTCATAGCACCTTTTATTTTCAAACTGTGATATTGATCTGTGTAACCTGGATATGTCTGTTCTGTCAGATCTTCAGAAGACATATCCTTCAAAGTGTCATCATGAAGGATGTCAGCACATCAAAGCATTTTCTGATTAGACTTACTCTGCATAATTTTCCTATGTCAGTTATCAGTACAAGATTCTCAACAAAGGATCATCTTTTGATGAAAGACTTGTCACATGGGAAGATTTTATTTTTAATGAGAAGGATGAATATGTTGACCAAAATTGTTCAAGAAATCAAACTGTTAGGGTGGGCTGGTAGCTTTAGTGAAACTGTCTCAGTCAAGAATGTGATGACTTTGAGTGCTAGTTCTCAACCATTAGCGAAGCTCATCTGCTGTTAGTGGCTCAGTTTCCAAACCATGAGATGAAGCACTTCTTTGCAGTGGAACACTCCACCCAAGATAAAAACAAGAGGTGGAAGGGCCAATTTCACCCCACAGAGCATCATTTCCTGGTAGGTAATCATGGAACAGCATTGAACTGTTAACCCCGCCCAGCTAAAAGAAAAGTGACAATAGGAGAGAACTTGATTAGGAGATATGGGAGAGGGGCAAGCAAATAAAAGCAGACTATTACTTTTTTTTCTTTCACAGGAACAGTGTGTGTACCATCCTAGAGTTCTAAGTTAAACATTGTTAACAGAAATCGTTATAAATGTATCTAGGGGGGAAAAAAACTGCATTGCAGAACTTCTAAGCAGGAATCAGATGCATAACTGGAAGACGAGCGCCAAGGGAATTAATTCAGTTCAATCTTTTTTTTAAAAAAAATTGTGATTAAATAATTCTGATTTACTGTGTGAAATCCGTTGTCTTTTCCACAATATGATTATGAAATGCACCTCGTCAAAATTTTGGAAGGCTCTGTCAGCTTGAAAAGAACATGACCTTAAGATTGTATCAGTATGTCTGCTGATGCATACGAGTAAGAAAGAAGGGTCACAGTGAAGCAACACAATAGGAAAAAGAAAGCTTTTCTAAACAGATGTACTGAACTAAGGAGAATTTGTTGGAAAGATCACAGTAACCCATTCAGTGGTAAGGAGTAAGAGGTGGTAAAATTGTTGGACTTCTATAGGTTTTTTAGCACTCACCATCAAATCAGTCTCTGACAAATACATTGCAAATTAAGGCTCTGGTGAGTGGAGATGCCAGAAATGTTTGATCTCATCCCAAGCCCTGAAACAACTTGCTTGTGTTGTGTGCAATTTGGCTCTTAACTAAAACAAAGCATTGAAAGATGAATGTTCTGACAGGTCATGGTGTGTCAAATTGTCAGTCTTGAATGGCTACATCTTTCAGCTGGATTGAGGTGAGGGGTAAGGTCCAAGGGAACAGCAGACTGACAGGATTCTTTTCTCAGCTTAGACTACTTATGGCAGATTCTCAGTTAAACCAAACACTTGTCATGTTCAGAGAAAGTTTTATAAATTTTTAATGATATTCAGCATAGCTGGTGCTTTGAAATTTGCTGTACTTTAATTTTTTCTTCGTTAGTGAAGGTTTGCTTATTCGCTGAAGTGCTAAGAGCATGTCCTAGGGATGCCATGATAATTGTGCTGTTAATAATATTGCAGCACTAGAAATGTGTTCATGCTAATCAAGCTATAAGATTTTTTAATATATTCAGTTATTACATTGCACCTCATACAAATCATGTCAATTACAATTGCCAGTATGCACTAGTAGCATAATTGTATACATTTACTGAAAATTTCCACTGGTCAGGTTGATAAAGGCAAGAAAGCCATCACATTATTTGTGTTCCTGGTAATGTTTATACCATTTAACTTTCCTTATATTTCAGGTTAAAAAAACAGAATTACCCACTGCATCCAACTGCAAATGCGTATAATAAGTGCGATAATAAGTGGAGCTACAGCAACATACTCACTGATAGAATCACAGGATGCAAACTGTAGCAGAACAAAGACGACAACAGCAACTTATATTTATACAGTGCTTTTAACATAATAAAACGCCCCAAGACCCTTCACAGGAGCATTATAAAACAAAATATGACACTGAGCTACAAAAGGAGATATTAGGTCAGGTGACCAAAAGCTTGGTAAAAGAGGTAAATTTTAAGCAGTTTCTTAAAGGAGGAAAGTGAGGTAGAAAGGTGGAGAAGTGTAGGGAGGGAATTCCAGAGGTTAGGGCCTAGGCAACTGAAGGTGCAGCCACCAATGGTGGAGCGATTAAAATCAGGGATGCATAAGAGGCTGGAATTAGAGGAGGCAGATATCTTGGAGGGTTGTGGGGCTGGAGGAGATTACAAAGATAGGGAGGGTCTAGGCCATGGAGGGATTTGAAAACAAGCATGAGAATTTTAAAATTAAGATGTTGTGTGACCTGGATCCAACGCAGGTCAGCAAACACAGGGGTAATAGGGGAATGGGACTCTGTGTGAATTAAGACACAAGCACCAGAGTTTTGGATGACCTCAAGTTTATGGAGAGTAGAATGTGGGAGACCACCCAGGAGTGCATTGGAATAGTCAAGTCTAGAGGTAATGAAGGCGTAAATGAGGGTTTCAGCAGCTGATGAGCTGAGACATGGGTGAAGTCAGGCAATGTTATGGAGGTGGAAATATGCGGTCTAGGTGATGACACAAACATAGGGTCAGAAGCTCATCTCAGGGTCAAATGTGACACCAAGATTACAAGTAGACTGGCTTAATCACAGACTGTTGCCAGGGAGATGGATGGAATCGGTAGCTAGGGAATGGAGTTTGGAATGAAGACCGAATATGATGGCTTCAGTCTTCCCAATATGTAATGAGAGGAAATATCTGCTCATCCAGTACTGTATATCGGATAAACAGTCTGATAGTTTAGCAATGATGGGAGAGTTGAGAGAAGTGGCGGTGAGGTAGAGCTGAGCTTCATCAGCATACATGTGAAACTAATACTGAGAAATAGGAATGGACCAAGGATAGATCCTTGGGGGAAACAAAAGTTAATTCTTTGGGAGCAGGAAGCGAAGCCATTGCAGGCAATTCTCTGGCTATGATTAGATAAGAATGGAACCAGGTGAGAGCAGTCCCACCCAGCTGGACGATAGTGGAGTGGCATTAGAGGAGGATGGTGTGGTCAACCTTGTCAAAGGCTGCAGATAGGTCGAGAAGGATAAGGGGAAGTTTACCTTTGTCACAGTCATATAGGATGTCATTTGTGACTTTGAAATGAGTTGCTTCGTTAATGTGGAGGGACAGAAATCTGCTGGGCGGCATTGAAACAAGGAGTTCTAGGAAAAATGGGAATTGATTTGGAAGGCGACTACATGTTCAAGGTCTCCGGAGAGGAAAAGGATTTTGGAGATGGGACAGTAGTTTGCAAGGGTAGTGGGGTCAAGGGTTTTTTTTGAGGAAATGAGTGATGATGGCAGATTTAAAGGAGGGACAACAACAGGGATGGGCACTGACATGTTGCACCACAGACATTTGACAAAATTATTGACTCAGCCACAGATAGGGGGGACAATTAATCGCTATATGAAGTGTATAGCCAATATAATGCCATCAAAATACAGTCCGATTTAAAACACAGTTCTCCCGATAAATAAATAGCTAAGCAAACAAACATTAATGGAGAGCAACGCAACTGTATTAGCTAACTAGCAACCAAAATACAATGCAATGCCCATGCAAATTACTTTTGTTGCCAGAATAGAGCTAGCTACTCCATGTCACGGGTGGTAGATGAACCTTATCAAATGATCTCTGTAAATTCACATTGTATAAGGAGTGCAAATTCTTCCAATAAACCATAAAGTTCAAGGAGAGGATTGTTGTTGTGGTTATTGAGGTGAGGGAGTAGAAACATCAGCAATAAGACAGACCATTTCTCACACTGCTGTTGTCACAAGACAATTTAACCAGTGGTCAATGTTTCTCTTCACCTGCTTGTAATATATGTCTGAAGATAGGGCAGTCAACAAAAGGACAGTGATCTCCAAATCAGGAGAATTTTATAGAATGGAGCAAATAGTACTTCAGAAGAATCATGTAAACCACAAAACCAGAGTGGGACTGGAAGGGACAAAGAGATTAACAATAGGTAGCCAAGACTAGTTTATTCACATGACAAGCTGTTAAACTAGGTCCTGGATTCTAAAATACAGAAACAACAGCATCTCTCATGGATAAAATGCCATTTGTTCACCAAAACTAGTGGCAAAATTAGATAAACACAATTACAAATGAAGAGCACTATTCAGTTCCTCCAATAAAGCGATTCTCTTAAATTCACTTATGTCTATATCTCAGTCTATCACTGTTGATTCTGATTCAGCTCTGACAAGGTAATTATTAACAAAAAGTTTTTCTGTAAAAAGTTGAGCAGTTGTTACTGCATGCATTATTCAATTACAATTTGTTTAGTCACTATCTGTAAGATTGCACTCCAGACTAAGCAATTTATGTCCAAGCCAAATCTCTTACTTGTTAGGAAAGGTGCACTTTTAACGTAATGTAATTATATGATAGAGACAACATTCAAATGGCATTGGCCACTAAGGTTTTCTTCCCTCAAACTGGATAGTAAATAATGCACATTGCAGTTACTGATGTTTGACATACTTGTAAAATGTGTCCTTTAATCTAATTTGCAGCAAAAAAATCAGTTAATGACTGATTCTAACATGGTCATTGAAGAATAATTTTTACTATGTCTTCGCTGACAGTTTTTAAAACTGCAGATGCAACATGGATTTTCTTAAGGAATCGTCAACAGTTCACCATAGCTTAAGGTTTATTAAAGCTATCCATTAAATTGTATTTACTAACTATCGTATATGGGTCAGCAGCATCCTGCTTTCACCAATATCATTCAGCCCCAATACACCATACTCTGGTATTCACGAGGAGCTTTCAGTGCTGACTTCTGGAGATTCCTTGGATTTTCTTGCCTGTTTTCCCCTTTATACAAGTTCTGGAACCAAATGAATAGCAGCAGAATTGTGACATCTATATAGAAATAAATGTCCAGTAACTTTCAACATGTCACTGATCCTGTGTCCCAAGTGAAAGTAAGTGTGCCAGAGCATAGAAATCGAGACATTCCCTAAGTGACTTTTGCCATTTTAAAATGAGTTTACATAACTTAAGCCTTTAAACTTGTGTTTTAAAATAACATAGCTGTTAACTTGTTAACAGCTTAACTGTTAAAGCCATAGATATTGGAAGAGGATCACCATAGTTATCCTTTCTAATACAATATGGAATGTCCAGGCCAAGATTCTAGATTCATTTTTTGAAGAGGTTTCTTTGTTTGATCCTCAAGTGCCATCCTTGGGGAGGGCAAACAAAGCAAAGGATTACACAATAAATGGGAGGATATTGAGAGGGGTAGAAGAAGTGAGAGTCCTTGGAGTGCATGTCCACAGGTCCCTGGAGGTGGCAGGACAGGAAGATAAAGTGGTGAAGTAAGCATATGGAATGCTTTCCTTTATTGGTGGAGGTATAAAATACAAAAGCAGGATGTAATGCTGGAACTGTATAAAACGCTGGTTAGGCCACAGCTGGAGTATTGCATTCAGTTCTTGTCACTACATTACAGGAAGGACATAATTGCTCTGGAGAGAGGGCAGAGGAGATTTACAAGAATGTTGCCAGGGCTTGAAAGTTGCAGCTATGAGGAAAGATTGGATCGGCGAGTGTTGTTTTCCTTTGAACAGAGGAGGCTGAGGGGTGACTTAATTGAGGTGTATAAAATTATGAGGGGACTAGATAGAGTAGACAGGAAGGACCTGTTTCACCTAGCGGAGAGGTCAATTACCGGGGGCACAGATTTAAGGTGATTGGTAGAAGGATTAGAGGGACATGCGGAAAATCTTCATCACCCAAAGAGTGGTGGGTGTCTGGAATTCACTGCCTGTATTGGTGGTGGAGGCAGAAACCATCAACTCATTTAAAGGGTACCTGGACATGTACCTGAAGTGCTGTAACCTGCAAGGCCAAGGACCAGGTGCTGGAAGGTGGGATTAGATTAGATTGAGCGGCTAGTTTTTTTCAGCCAGCACAGACACGATGGGCTGAATGGCCTCCTTCTGTGTCGTAACTTTTCTATGGTTCTTTGTTGCAAGCCCTCAATTCATTAAAGTTGCTATGTACAATACCGTATATTTATACACAAGAACTATGTTCCTGGATTGCCCTCTAAATTATCGCTTATTTTGGGATGGGTTTGCTGAAGTAAACAGATGAAAATGCATTCTTAAAGCCTATTGCCTCAAAAAAACTGCATCTGAATTCTCCCATAAAATACCCAATTCCCTTTAACATCTGTTACAAGCCTGTGCTGCCATTTCCAATCCTGATAAATACTTCCCCAATATCAGTAACAGTAAGAGCTGCTGCAAAGTATTCCTGAGATGGATATATAAGAACAGGGGTAGGCTGTTTTGCCACTGAAGCCTGTTCCACCATCTTATTAGATCGTGGCTGATCTGTACCTCAACTCCATTTAGCCGCCTTTTATCCATATTGCTTCATAACCTCACCTTACAAAATATTATCGCACTCAGTCTTGAAAGTTCCAATTGTCCCAGCATCCACAGTCTTTTGGGGAGAAAGTTTCAGATTTCTACTACCCTGTGTGAAGCAATGCTTCCTGATTTTGCTTCTGAATGGCCCAGCCCTAATTTTAATATTCTGTCCCCTTGTTCTGGATTATCCCACCAGAGGAAATAGTTCTCTATATCTACCTGATCAAATATCTATATCATTTTAAACACCTCAGTTAGATCACCCCTCAACTCTCTAAGCTCAAGGCATACAAAACAAGTTTATACAACCTGTCCTCATAATTTAAATCTCTAAACCCTGGCATCATTCTTGTGAATCTGCACTGCAGTCTCTCTGAGACCAATATATCTCTCTTAAGGTTCAGTGGCCAAAACTGAAAGCAATACTCCAGATTGGGTCTGATCCAGGCTTTGTACAACTGAAGCATCACTTCCTCACTTTTGTACACTACATTGAGGAGGCCATTTTTTGTGCTGCTTTGAAGGTTTTTTTCATTTATTTACTGGATGTGGCCAACACTTGGCAAGGCCAGCATTTTCCTATTTGCCCTTGAGAAGGTGGTGGTGAGCCATCTTCTTGAACTGCTGCAGTCTGTGTGGTGAGGGTATTCCCATTGCTGTTCGGGAGGGAGTTCCAGGAGACCCAGCGGTGATGAAGGAATGGCCACATATTTTCAAGTCAGGATGGTTTGTTATTTGGAGAGGAACTTGCAGGTGGTGGTTTTTCCATGCACCTGCTATCCTTGTCCTTCTAGGTGGTAGAAATGACAGGTTTAGGACCGAGGGTTTGCTTTGTATGTATGACAATGATTTTAGTACTTTGGGGCTGATCCAAAAAGCTTGCTGCTACCTTTACTTAGCTCTGTTTAAAGTACTGCTGTATACTCAAGACATGGATTTCTCAATGGAAAAAACTTTATTCTGATACTTACTTTGCACAGAGGTTTGTGAGGCTCCGGAATGCACGGCTGGAGTTGGTGTTTGAAACAGAGATGATGTGAACATCTAAGAAGAAGATTGTTGTTGAAGGAAAAGAGAATGAATGGATAAGGGAAAGAAGTGGGCATAAAGACTAATGACTTGTCTGGAGGATAAACACCCACAACAACATGCCAAAGACTTGCAGGTTGACAGGTAAATTGGCCATTAGCAATTGCCCCTAGTATAGGTAGGTGGTAGGGAAACAGGTGGGGATGTGGTAGGAATATGGAATTAGTGTAGGATTAGTATAAATGGGTGGTTGATGGTCAGCACAGACTTGGTGGGCCGAAGGGCCTGTTTCAGTGCTGTATCACTAAACTAAACTAAACTAAACACCAAAGGGTTGGGCTGTATGGTCTGTTTCCGTGTTGGAATTTCTACGTAAATTCTTCTTAGTTGCCCTCCTGTGGTACTGGTTGTATACCTTTTTTCTATTGGTGGGAGGGAAGATAATGGGTGGAATTTTATGTTCTCCACTGCTTCGGGTTTGGAGGCAGGGAGAGCACATAATTGGACGGGATGGTGGTGGGGTGATGGTGGGGGAACCCAAATTAAGTCCAGGGCAGGAAGGCCAGTGAACAGCCTTTCCGCCTCGCCACCAATTGAGTCCCTTAAGGGGTTAATTAACGCTGGAGGAATTAGCCCAATGACAGGTGGGCCTGTTGCCACATGGGGAGCACACCAAGCAAACCCATATGGCTTGCTTGCCGGCTCTTGTGGGGGGAGGTGGGTAGTCCATTGTTCAAAAGCACCTAGTGTCTGATTGAGGAACCTGGAATCGCGAAAGGGAGGGCCCGCTGAGAGCACCCCTTGCCCTTGCTGCCAACTCCCCGATGTTACGAGTTCACAGGACAACAATCTTGCTTGTACTGTGTCTTTATTGAACTGCCTGCTGATGGATGCCTGCAGTGAGTCCCTCATGGTAGAGGTCATATGACTGGCAAACCAGGAGGCACATAAGTACAGTACTGCGTTTCTATCCCAAACACCATACACTCCCATCCCCCGCGACCCCCACCCTGCGAAACCCCTCCTGCCCTGACTTAACTGTGGCCTGAGTCCAGGGCCTCGGGTGAGTCCAGTACTGGCAGCAACCACTGCCTCCACGGTGGCGTTGTTCAGTTAAAGAGCTGCTGACATCTGATTGGCCAGCAGCTCTCAGCAGGCAAGACTTCCACTGCTGGGGTCCTTGATCCTGCGGAAGGGCCGCCGCTGTACAGTTAAATGCCTAATTGGCATTTGATTTAGTGATCTTTCTCCAGAGGAGGCGACGCGGGTCTCTCATTGGCACTTTTGCTGGTGTTTGAGACCCCCGTCACCCAGATAAAATCCCAGCCAATGTTACAAGCCTGTGATTGTCATTGAGACTTGTCCCCTGTGAGGACCTGCATGCCACAATGCAGTGGTCAAAGTGTCTTGTCCTTAGAGACTAACAGAAGCTCTTATGACAGGTAAAGTGAGTTGAGAGAATAATTTTGAATAAGAAAAGGTGCTCAAGTGTTTTGGAGAATTTCCTTAGCAGAAATGAATTTTCTTGCCACACACATGATGAGAGAGACATGGGCCTGAATTTTACGCCACCCAGCAGGTCGGATGGTGGCATGGGGGTGGCATAAAATTGAGTGGGAGACTCCAAGAGGCCTCCCCGCCCCGCTCCTGCCTCCGGCCAAATTGAGCGGGAGACTCCAAGAGGCCTCCCCGCCCCGCTCTTGCCTCCAGCCAAATTGAGCGGGAGACTCCAAGAGGCCTCCCCGCCCCGCTCTTGCCTCCGGCCAAATTTACAGCGGTCAGGCGGTGGGAGGTGGTGGTGGGGGGAAATGGCAGGAGGCCATTTAACGGCCACTTAAGGGCCCTCGCCCACCTCCACGGGTATTTTACCCATGGCAAGCGGGCGTGCTGAGGACGTGAAAGGCCGTCTAACGATAGCCGGGGGTGGCGGTGCCATGGCTGTTGGGCACAGGGTGCCTGATCGAGGGCCACCCCCAGCTCCCAATCCACCCCCAGAACCCAAGATGCACCCCACCTCCCCCCAAACGACCACCCTTACCTTGCCGGCATGACCAATTCCCCCCTGCCAAGGCAATCCCAACATACCTTCAGTCCTGGCTCCATGGCATTCTCCTTGGTCAGCTGGGCTGCAGTTCCACCAGTGGCCGCCGCTCCCGGTGGTCCTGCTGGGACTAAGAGCTGCCGGCCCACTGATTGGCCAGCAGCTCACTGAGGCAGGAGCCTTGGGACAATTAAAGCTCTGGGACCCATAAAATGCAGGTCGGATCCCTGGGATAGGAGGAAGTGGGTTCACCACCGACTTTTATGCTGGTGGCGAAGTCCCGTCTGCCTACGGTAAAATCCAGCCCATGGTATGATAGATGAGTGGTAAAGGATATGTATGGACAACAAATCCTTGGCCACACGAGATTATTAAACCTCTTTCTGCATTTTGTGGTAGTTCATGGGGTGGTAGAGGTTGCATTGACTGCCTCTGCCACCTCCTACCAGATAGTCTGTACCACTGCATTTGTTAGGATGCCACACCAAAAACCTGACAATGAGAGGAGAATGAGAGGCCTTTATTCATTGGAGTTTAGAAAAATGAGAGGTGATCTGATTGAAACATATAAGATTTTAAGGGGGCTTGACAGGGTAAATGTTGAGAATATGTTTCCACTGGTGGGAGAATCTCGAACTAGGGGACATAGTTACAGAATAAAGGGGCACGCATTTAAAACTGAGATGCAAAGGAATTTCTTCTCTCAGAGGGTGGTGAATCTGTGGAACTCTCTACCTCAGAGAGTTGTGGAGGCTAGGTCACTAAATGTATTTCAGGAGGAGGTAGACGGATTTTTGAAATCTCAGGGAGTCGAGGGGTATGCAGAGGAGGCCCAAGAGAGAGGTTGAGGCCTGTGACAGATCAGCCATGATCTTATTGAATGGCGGGGCAGGTTTGAGGGGCTGAATGGTCTACTCCTGCTTCCATTTCTTATGTTCTCATCGACCCCAGAGAGTTTATAGCATTCTTACAAGGATTATCCCACCAGAAATAGATAATT
Source organism: Heterodontus francisci (assembly GCF_036365525.1). NCBI lineage: Eukaryota > Metazoa > Chordata > Chondrichthyes > Heterodontiformes > Heterodontidae > Heterodontus > Heterodontus francisci. Next base: position 41,526,269 of record NC_090387.1, read on the forward strand.
CTGATTGAGGTAAAAGGATCGACAAGACAAACCAGTTCTTTTTCACAGCACAAAGACAAAAGAACCCAGTTGGTGATTTTGGTTGGAGGTCAAGTAGTTAATTTTTACCTCACACTCTGTACTTATACTCAATAGTAAACTGACTTCCTCCAAGTGATCACATTGTGAAAAAAGATAGTTCTCCATTTAGAACCAAAAAAGGTTACTTATTCCACTATGAATAGGAAGGGAACTACAGTTTTACTATAAATAGCTTTTTATTAAACAGAATCTAGGAAGCTTTCATAACATCATAGAATTTGAATACTGAAAAATAACTGAGGTCAAAATAGATTTTTGTAGGTTTTAGTTCAGGTACTGTGCTCAGGGGTTTTGTTCTCTACAATGAAACACATTTCTTTCATTTTGCTATTCTCCACATACTAAAATGCAGCCAATAAACGAGCAAGATGGGGACATCACTATTTCTTTCTTTGGCAGAGTTCCCACCTGCACAATATGGTACATGACTCCCATACACCATGCTTTTTGTAGAGTACATGGTTTATCTGCTTTCTTTTCATTGTCAGCTTCAGCTATATTCAGCGAATGTGAATCTTGACAATCTCATTGTTATTTTTGGTCTGTGTGTTCAAAAATTGTTTTAATATAGTGAATTTTGATTTGCTCCCTCATAATTGTACAAAATTTTAATTTATGTCAGATATGCCCTTCAAAATCTGCATCAATTCTGAGAAGACACATCACTGTAACAAATTATCACACAGGTACTATGATAAAGACGCTATGTAAATAGAAGTTGTTGTTGTTGTGCATTCCAATGGATTTTGACTTTGTATCTTGGAAGTTCTATAATAATTCCACAGGAATGGTTGAAAGCTGATGAAAAATGAAAAGGGGGCAACTCTCTCTGTCAAACACAAAACATCCAAAGGCAGCCAACAAGCATTAGCCGTTGAAAGCTCATACTTAATAGGAGTGGCAATGTGGCATCAAGAAGACTATGGTTTGAGATTTATAAATAGACACAAAGTACTCTCTTTCAGGGTCAATATCTACGTGAGTACCGATAATTTGTTCAGCCTGGAAGATAATATTGGAAAACAGAGGCAAAAGTCAAAACAGCACATGCAAGAAAGCAGTTCTCAATCTCATGAAGGTTGATCACCAACCAAGCTAGATCTGGATCAGAACATAAACAGGACTGAATTATTTGTAAATGACCATGATCTCTGATGTTGAAACTCATTTTAAATCAATGTATTGAGAGAACTGGGAGGTTATCCCATCCAGGAGAGTTTATGGTTAAGTGGGACCTGACGGCCATGCTAAGTTATTGGAGCTAATCACCTTGAAACTCTTAGAAAAGCCATGTCCAGTCACACCATTTGGAGAATTATTGGTGCCAGATTTGTGTGAATCTTTGATACACAAGGAAATATTTGGAGGCAGCTACAAATGGATAAACGGTATTGTTCATTCCTTCCTATTTGGTGGGGTTTGGGAGGTAGGGAAGACTGACCTGGTGCATGCGAACACAATGTTTGGTGCATCGGAAGATGATTTGTTACTGAGGAGGCTGAGGAAAACTGGAAGAAAGAAGATCTTACCAGTCACAGGAGGCTAGAGAAATGAAAGCATAGGCACCAGACACTATCCTGCTTCCTAGGCAAAAATATTTTGATAATTTATGATGATGATGCCCATATCCTTGTTTGTGTTGGTTAACTAGTTAAATACTTAGGTTATTTGATTCTTGGCCATGGTAATCTCTTTATTGCAATCAATGGCAACATAGTAAAGCACAATTATTAAATATAGTAAAGGTATGATTTATCATAATGCACATCAATTTCAGGAGCAGCCATTACCTAATCACAGTTAATATTTACATAACTGCTGAGTTGAAGCAGCAAAGTGTCCCATAAGCTTTCTCACCTGTCAGAAGATTCTGGGAGTCCCATCTTCACAATGGGTTACTATGGTAACAGCTCTTGGTGAGCACTAAATGTACCCTGCTGGTCAAATTGATTTTTTTTTTACTTTCTCTTCTGTATTACTGTAAATGTTATTTTAACCTCAATTTCTCCTTAACAACAATATTTTTGCCTCTTATTAATTATCAGGTTTAATTAATTGCTAATACTGACCACCAGCTTCTGCCACTTGCATATTCATGGAAATTAACTTTAAGATGTGTCCAAGTTGCACTTCAGTTGTTCATAGAGATTTTCATATATTCAGCAACTGTACTTTTGCACCAGTACACCCCCTTCGAATCAAGCAACTACAGAGATTGTAAATGTAATTAAGATCCGGCAATTCAATTTTAATTACTTAATTCTCTTAGTGAGACTATAGGCTTTGATTAATGGTTGTCCAAAATGATTTCCTGTTATTCATTGTCCCTTCAGAATTTCTGACCAGTCTCTGTAGTTTTCAATGCTTAAATTTAAGTGAAACTGTCCTATCTATTTCTGTCTCAGGCAAGTCTCCAAATGTCAACCTTTTTTGGCAGCATTTTATACTTTGTCCTAGATACGGAATCATTCTACACTCCTTCCCAGCTGTCTTTCATTTTTGTAAGCATGCCCTCTGGTAACACATGAAATACTGTTACAGCTACAAATTTTCAGAAGTCTGGGAGGAAATTTGGCTGAGCACACATGTTTTAAGGAATGAAGACCACATCACATCCCTCTGTGGTAACCTTCTGATTGGCTTCCAGTCTCCTTGATCCTCTGACGATTGTGGATGCTTGAGCTGCCAATTTATCCAATTCATCCATTACAATTGAAAGTTTTTGCATTGAACTCTAACCGACTGCATGCAAAGTAAAATTCTGAAAAATGTTGTCATTGACGTGAGCAACTTTGCAGCTTCAGTAATCTCCCCCCATTTTCCTATCTGTTTCACACATCGATGTTTCACTTCATTCCCTTCCATTTTGGAACTAATTTAACGCCGCCTCCCCTCCATGCCAACTTGTCGAACTCAGTTCCGAAGAAGGGTCACTGACCCGAAACGTTAACTCTGCTTCTCTTTCCACAGATGCTGCCAGACCTGCTGAGTGGTTCCAGCATTTCTTGTTTTAATTGTCGAACTCATGCTTTACCGATTTGTTTTCATTCTCCTTTGACATTATAGTCCATTTTTGCTGTCTGATTGAAATATTCTTTGTCTTTCATCTAATATTTTTTCATTTTCTTTCCGCTTTTTAAAAAAAAACTATTCACTAAATCCCTTTTTAAAATGCCTTGTGGTGACAGATCAGCGTACTTAACCCATGCCGTTTACCTGTTGTTCTCCTCCCCTGCTGTGCTATTACCGAACTTCTCGTCCTGTTTATAGCTTTGCTGAAGGGCTTACACATTCAGTCCAATTATACAATCCCAACAACAATAAGTTTATACTGGCCAAATGTATTGGGGTTGAGCTGCATAGAATTTCAGATACAATTTAATACATAAATAATATATTTCTAATATATTATTTAACTAGGCTCAAAGCATAGGAAAAGCTTACCTAGACAATTTGATCTCCGACACACTTGGTCAAAAATCACAAAATCCAGCGAAACAGCAGCTTTGAAAGATTTGTAGCTAACTAAAAGAAGGACAGTTATGGTGGCAGAAAAAAAATCTGCTTTGCAAAATCAGACTCCCTGCAAATTAGGTATCTAATGCATATGCTGCTTATTCACATTTGTTTTTTTCTGAATTAAGTTTGAGATTTTTAAATGAAAAATAAGTTGAATGTTGTGATGCAGTCTTTTTAAAATAGAAGAAATTATAGAGGAAGTTACAGGTATCAAAACCATAAGCAGGAGCTCACAGTGGTTCGCAACTGATTTGAAGGATGAGTATTAACCTAAACTACTCATTATTTTAATACAATCTCACTCAATAATGGGTTATCAAGACCACAATCCCAACTAATGTCTGAGAACCACTCTCAGGAATTCACCATTTGGTGATGGAATGTAATTCTGCAACTATGTAAGTTCTTGATTTCAGTCATGCCTCCCAGGGTGATTGCAAATGGGTGGCAAGATTTATTTAATATGTTTATTAGTTATATTTGAACAGAGGTTTTTCCATTGATTGCAGAAATTGTATAATCCTGCCTCCTAATTGCATTTACCTATCTTTTTTATGATGGTGAGCATGCAAAAGCGACAGCAGCTCATCAACACTTCACAAGCACATGAAGCAACAAGTCACAGGTGAAGGAAAGGGTGGCACAAATGGTCCCTGAGCCATTTTATAATCTCCTAACAAACAGTTCTACATATTTACCTTATACCAGTATAAAAGGATATAGAGGCTTATATTTTGTGGTAATTGGTCCTGTATTCAAAAAAAGCTAGTGAGGGAGTGTGGTCATGACTGTAGCTTTGGACAACGATGATAAACAAAAAAGACTTTTCTTGGTTCTTGGGTTATACATAGTGTCAAGAGCATCAGTATAGCCTATTTGAAACATAAGGACTAATGACATCAATGGGGAGACGTTACCTGATATGACTCAGTCAACGGTGAGCTAAATTAACACGCTCAGTGAAAGCTGAAGAATACTGTGTTAACAACAACACTTTTTTTTTTGTTGATTCAGCTCTTCTCCATCCATTAAGCACAGTAACTCCTCCAAGCCAGTTTCTCAATGAGGTAATCAGCACCCACTGTCCAATCCAATATAGTCAGGCAAAGAATTAGATAATACAGAAAGAATGTTAAAGCCCGAGATAATATGTTGCAAGTTGTTTGATTTGCTACTTTCCCCCAGCTGAGAACTGTTGTTCTTTTTATGTTGTCTGATGCAACATAAAATGAGATGCGTGGAGTTTGTTTGGTTGAAGATCTCAAACAGGTTTATTAACAGCTAACTATTATATACAGTATAGAGCTAACTATTTACAGAACTTTACTCTTGGTGTTACAGTTGCAGAGTGACTCTGGCTTTGAGTCACATGACTGCATCCCAATGCTGAGCTCATTAGTATACTAAGATCTTAAAGGGACATCACTCTTAAAGGCGATCACACAACATCCCCTTTCTTTCCAAAGATGAGACTCATATGCTACAATTAAAGAACACATAATATTGGATCACATCCACATTATTTACACAGGTATAGAGATTATGAACAAGTATAGAGGCTTAAAAGTTCATATATTGTGTTGGTGGTTTGACAACTCTTGCTCGGGGAATTTGCAACTTATCTGTTGCTGTTCATTCTGAAGTTTCCCCCTCCCTGCATTCAGTTTCTGGTGCTCTGCCTTTAGCTTGTTAATATACTCTGTTGTTTTTCTCATGATGACCACTTTTGAGGTCTTGTCATTCTTGGAAAGTTCCGACACCTCATCTTGAAGATCCAATAGACAATGCTTCAACTCACTCTTCCTCTGCCTCTTCAGGAGCATGTCCTCTGCCTCTCCTCATCCTCTGCATCTGAAGGCTTGGGGCTCAAGATCAAGGACTTGTTGGGGGAAGAGTACTTGGTCTCATGATCTCAACCTGCCTGTTCTGGCTCGTTGTGGTGCTGGTGGTTCTCTGGAAAGCAGAAGTGAAGGCATGGCATAGTTGTGCTGTTGCTGGGTTTCCAGATGGCAGCATTTGATGCTGGTCAGAGTCTATGAGCGGGTTCCGGTCCTTGGAGATTTCCCCTTGGCAATGCTTTCGTGGATAGTTATGATGTTGAGGTTCTTACACGCTGGTAGTCCTGCCACTGCTGATCCCCTCATGTCTACTAGTTAGAATGTTTGTGGTTTCCATGCTGACTTGCTGTATCTGCATTGCATCGTCAGTGTGCCACTCCAAAGGTATGTGGGATAGACCACACCTACCACACAGCTTGCTTGCTCTTTTCGACCTGGTTATCATGCCAATACTGTTGGCTTCACCTAGTGCTTGCAGGTGCTGTTGTCCAGCTACAATGGTTTCACAGAACAGGGAAATGTTTTGCAACAAATATAGAGGTCAGAGTTTTGACCTATATATATTTTTTAATACTCCACAATCCTGTTCAGTTCATCCCAAAAATACTTTAAACAAGTCAAATCTAAAATTCACAGACTAATTATACTAAATTTACTGTCAATTTTCTGTACTTGTGTCAGCTGTGGCTCAGTTGGCAGCACTCTCATCCCAGGGTCACAAGGTTCTGGGTTGAAGTCTTTCTTCAGCACAGAAATTAAGGCTGGCACTCCAGTGCAGTACTGAGGGAATACTGCACTGTCAGAGGTGCTAGCTTTTGGATGAGATGTTAAACCGAGTCCCCATCCGCCTGCTTGGGTGGATGTAGAAGATCCCATGGCATTACTTTGAAGAAAAACAGAGGAGTTATGCCCGGTGTCCCAGCCAATGTTTATCCCTCAATCCACAAGATAAAAACAGGCTCTCTGGTCATTATCACATTGCTGTTTGTGGGAGTTTGCTGTGCGTAAATTGCCTGCTGTATTTGCTACATTGTAGTGGTGGCTACATTTCAAAAATACTTCATTGGCTGTAAAGCACTTTGAGACATCCGTTGGTTGTGAAAAGTGCTATATAAATGCAAGTCTTTCTTTCTTTATGTATGCGTAATGAGTCATATTATATGTAGTGCATATTCTCCCACATTTCCCGCTCCCCATGCCCAAAAACTTACTTTCCCATTGACACATTTATGAAAGCTGTCAACATATGAAATCTGCACTCTGTCAGAAATCCTTCCTCCCATTGTATTCCTTGCTGGGCAATTACCTAACCTGGTAGTTACTTCTGTTAGCCTGTTTTCTTGATGTTTGTGTGCTGGCTGATCCTGCAGCTGCGCTGTCATTCTGGCTTATCATCACTGACTTTACAAACATGTGACTTTCCATCCAGTTGTGGCACCTCAGTAACATGTTTAAATCAGAAAATTTTAAAAGATTCAGCCTGTTAGCAATTAGAGAAGCAAACACATAGTTCCAATTTTTTTCAAAATCACTTGTTTGACACATTGTCATGACTTCACAGTAGGATGGTGATTAATAACATAGTCCAGCTGGTGAGACAGTAATGCAAAAGGTAGTTAGTGAACTATAAGGTCTAATTATTCATACTGCTACCTTTAGGAGATTTAATAGAGTAGTGCTGTGGCCACATTGCAAGATTTTATCCAGAGTTTCATCCGTCTCTGGAATCATAGTTCCACACAAACCTTAGGCAGATATAGTTAGAGCACTTACTAGCCTCTTCAAGGGTAATTTTGCCAATACTCCAGAATTTCCTGGAGTCTCCAGGAATTAAATACTAACATCCCTGGAGAAAGTTCATAGAGTGTGGACTGGGCGGGATGGGGTGGGGTGGGGGGGGGGGGGGGGGGGGAGCGGGGAAGGGTTTAAAAAATTAAATTTCTTTAAAGATGTTCTTTCAACACTTTTGTTCACTAATTATAAAACTGTTGGAAAAAGTGGCTGCTTGACTAAACGTCAAGAATCATCCAGTCAGGTAATGAGGAATGCATTCACTTTCCAGTTGATGTGGTGTACCATTTTCCCACAAGGCTGGATGTGTTGGCTGTCCACTGGCAGGTATGTGGGCAGGTATGTGGAGGCAGGAGCCAGGAATATGTCCAGCCAGAATTGGCAACTGTATTCATGGATTGGTTTCAGGTCAAACCGTCTTTTAGCAGTCTGTAAAGCTGGCACTTGCAGCTTTGCCTACACATTCATTAAAAGCTACTGCTTTGACCCACCTTCCTTCAGAGGTCTAGAATTTTGAACAAAGCATTTTGTTTATTAGTAGATTTAGACTAAATACAGCCCTCTCATTGGCTGAATTTAGACGTCAAATATAGTATTCGTGAAAAGTATTTTGGTTCACACTGCTGATAAGATGTTGTAATGCAAGTTCAAAGTCAGGGCCCGATCTGAATCTAGAGTGAAACTCGCTCAGGAGGGTGCCATACTTAGTATGATAGGGAGGTAATCAACATTATAGGAAGAGAACCAGGAAATTGAGAAAGACAAGTAGATTCCTTACTAGTCATAAAATAAAGAAAGAGCTTCCGGAAGTAAAATTCATCAAGGCTGGCCTTCAGGTACAGGGGTCGCGATATGTGACAACCCTTCCCCCACCCACACCATGCTCTGCGCATGCTCTGCATTGTCAGGAGTCACTTTGTTTGCTAAATTACTCCTCAGCTTAGTAAAATTGGCCTTACCCCAGATTAGAACTTTAACTCCTGTTCTATCTTTGTCCTTTTCCATAATTACGTTAAAATTAGCTGAATTATGATCACACCACCAAAATGCTCTCCCACTGCCACTCCTTTCACCTGCCCAGCTTCATTTCCTGAAACTAAGTCCAGAACCATGCCCTCTCTTGTTGGACCTGCTACATTTTGGCCAACAAAGTTCTCCTGAATGCATTGCAAGAATTCTGTTTCCTCCAATCCTATCACACTAAAACTATCCCAGTTAATATTGGGGTAGTTAAAATCCCCTTTCTATTACTGCCCTGTTGTTTTTGCACTTCTCAGAGATTTGCCAACATATCTTCTCTTCTATCTCCCTCTGACTGTTTGGGGGCCTATAGTACACTCCCAGCAGTGTGACAGCCTCATTTTTGACCCTTAGCTCAATCCAGATGGCCTCATTTGATGATCCTTCTAACATATTATCCCTCCTCACTGCTGTAATTGCTTATTTTACCAAAATTGCCTCCCCCCTCTTTTTTTATCCCCCTTTCTATCTCGCCTGAAAACCCTGTAACCAGGAAAGTTGAGCTGCCATTCCTGGCCCTCTTTAAGTCATGTTTCTTTAATAGTTATGATATCGTATTGCCACATTTCTATCTGTGCCCTCAGCTCAACTGCTTTATTTTCTAAACTCCTTGCATTGAAATATATACCCTTGAGCACTGCCAAACTCTTTTTTTATTTTCTAACCTTTGTTTCCTCTCCCTTCCAGACTGACTCACTAATTTGCTGCTTTCCATTTCCATTTCTGATTTTGTCCCATCTGAATTCACCCTCAGGTTCCCATCCCCCTTCCAAACTAGTTTAAACACTGCCCAACAGCACTAGTAAACCTTCCCGCAAGGATATTTGCCCCAGCACTGTTGAGGTGCAAACCATCTGGCTTGTACTGGTCCCACCTCCCCCAGAACTGGTCCCAATGCCCCAGGAACCTAAGGCATTTCCTCCTGTACCATCTCTCCAGCTACACATTCATCTGCTCTAATCTATTTCTATGCTCACTGCGAGTGGCACTGGGAGTAATCTGATGTTTAGTACCTTTTAAGGTCTTGCTTTTTACTGTCTTTCTTAACTCCTTAAACTCTGCCTGCAGGACCTCATCCCTTTTTCTATCTATGTTGCTGGTATCGATATAGACCATGACCTCTGGCTGTTCACCCTCCCCCTCCTGAATGTTCTGCAGCCGCTCAGTGACATCTATGGCCCTGGCATCAGTCAGTCAACGTACCATCCTGGATTAATGCCTGTGGCCACAAAAACACATGTCTGCTCCCCTAACTATAGAATCCCCTATCACTATTGCTCTATCAATCTTCCTTGTACTCCCCTGTGCTGCTGAGCCACCCATGGTGCCATGCCCTTGGCTTTGGCTGCACCCCCCAGATGAACCATCACCCTCATCAGTATTCATAACTGAATACTATTTGGAGAGTCGGATGCCCTCAGGGGACTCCTGCACTACCTGCCTGTTTCTTTTTGATTGTCTGGTGGTCACCCATTCCCTGTCTCCCTGTGTACCTTAAGCTGCGGGGTGGCCACATGTATAAATGTGCTATCCACGTATGTAGAAAGATGGCAACTCCTTCAGTACCACTCTGAAATATCAATGTAGATTATTTGCTCAAGTTCTGGAGTGAGATTTGAATCCACAGCCTTCTTAACTCATAAGCAAGAGTTATCCTTATTTTTACGGTCAACATCTTATCCACATGCAGACATGTTCCCTTCTAAAATCTGTTGAAAAGGATTATTTAGGTGGATCAATTGCCGATCAGGGGAGAATTAGAATTCTGATGTAGTCGAAGAAGAAAGCCCCCAACCTTTTCCAAAGTCATCCCAAAAGAAAGTAAACCATGAGGTTTAGCAGCATGGTGAAGGGATGGTTCTGGACTTTAGTGGCACTGGCAGAGGTGTTCCTGTCATTTGGCAGCATTAGAGTGAGTATCCTGGAATTTGTGGTCAGGGCTCTGAGATTACGCAGAACAGGAGACATTGTCGGATTTGGAAGCACTGAGTGGCTGGTCCTTATTCAGCAGTTCTGGACTGGGGATGTTGAGACTTGGGATGTGAGTGGGTGGGTCCTGGAGAACCTGTGGGTTGGCAGAACTGGGTGGTGAAATGTAGCATTTGGTTCATTAAGGGATTCCTGGGATCTGTCAGTACTGGAGATAGGCGAAAGATTAAGAGCACAAGTCTAGCAGCCTTAATGGAGGCTGATGGTCTCTCGGTCTTGCAACACTTATTTGTAAGTTTGTAAAGAATCTTCCCAGAGACTTTGAATTACGTGTTTTGTGTATTTAAGAAAGGTTGTAGAGATAAGCCAGGGAACTACAGACCGGTGAGTCTCATGTCAGTGGTAGGGAAACTATTGGAGAAAATTCTGAAGGAGAGAATCTATCTCCACTTGGAGAGGCAAAATTTGATTAGGAATAGTCAGCATGGCTTTGTCAGAGGGAGGACATGCCTATCAAATTTGATTGCATTTTTTGAGCATGTGACCAGGTGTGTAGATGAGGGTAGTGCAGTTGATGTAGTTTACATGGATTTCAGCAAAGCCTTTGACAAGGTCCCGCATGGGAGACTTATCAAGAAAGCAAATGCACATGGGATACAAGGTAACTTGATAAGGTGGATTCAAAATTTGCTTAGCTGTAGGAGACAGACAGTGATGACAGACGGCTGTTTTAGTGACTGGAAGCCAGTGTCCAGTGGCGTACCACAGGGATCTGTGCTGGGTCCCCTATTGTTTGTCATTTATATAAACAACATAGATGACTATGTGGGGGGTAGGATCAGTAAGTTCGCGGATGACACAAAGATTGGCCGAGTGGTTAACAGTGAGGTGGAGTGTCTTAGGTTACAGGAAGAGATAGACGGGATGGTCAAATGGGCAGAAAAGTGGCAGATGGAATTTAACGCTGAAAAGTGTGAGGTGATACACTTTGGAAGGAGTAATGTGACACGGAAGTATTCAATGAATGGCCTGACACTGGGAAGTCCCGAGGAACAAAGGGACCTTGGCGTGTTTGCCCATAGATCTCTGAAGGCAGAAGGGCAGGTTAATAGGGTGGTGAAAAAGGCATATGGGACACTTGCCTTTATCAATTGAGGCATAGATTACAAAAGCAGGGAGGTCATGTTGGAGTTGTACAGAACTTTGGTAAGGCCATAGCTTCTTTTTTTCATTCAGGGGTGTGGCGTCGCTGGCTAGGCCAGCATTTATTGCCCATCCCTTATTGCCCTTGAGAAGGTGGTGGTGAGCTGCCTTCTTGAACCGCTGCTGTCCATTTGCGGTAGGTATACCCACAGTACTGTTAGGAAGGGAGTTCCAGGATTTTGACCCAGCGACAGTGAAGGAATGGCGATAAAGTTCCAAGTCAGGATGGTGTGTGACTTGGAGGGGAACTTGCAGGTGGTGGTGTTCCCATGTATTTGCTGCCCTTGTCCTTCTAGTTGGTCGAGGTCGTGGGTTTGGAAGGTGCTTTCTAAGGAGCCTTGGTGCATTGCTGCAGTGCATCTTGTAGATGATACACACTGCTGCCACTGTGCGTCGGTGGTGGAGGGAGTGAATGGTTGTAGATGGTGTGCCAATCAAGCGGGCTGCTTTGTCCTGGATGGTGTCGAGCTTCTTGAGTGTTGTTGGAGCTGCACCCATCCAGGCAAGTGGAGAGTATTCCATCACACTCCTGACTTGTGCCTTGTAGATGGTGGACAGGCTTTGGGGAGTCAGGAGGTGAGTTACTCGCCTCAGGATTCCTAGCCTCTGACCTGCTCTTGTAGCCACGGTATTTATTTGGCTACTCCAGTTCAGTTTCTGGTCAATGGTAGCCCCGAGGATGTTGATAGTGGGGTATTCAGCGATGGAGTACTGTGTGCAATTCTGGTCGCCACACTTTAGGAAGGATGTGATTGCATTGGAGGGGTTGCAGAGGCGATTCACCAGGATGTTGCCTGGGATGGAACATTTCAGCTATGAAGAGAGGTTGGATAGGCTTAGGTTGTTTTCGCTGGAGCAGAGAAGACTGAGGGGTGACCTGATCGAGGTGCACAAAATTATGAGGGGCATGGACAGGGTGGATAGGGAGCAGCTGTTCCCCTTATTTGAAAGGTCAGTTATGAGGGGTCACAAGTTTAAGGTGAGGGGCGGGAGGTTTAAGGGGGATTTGAGGAAGAACTTTTTTACCCAGAGGGTGGTGACGGTCTGGAATGCCCTGCCTGGGAGGGTGGTAGATGCGGGTTGCCTCACATCCTTTAAAAAGTACCTGGATGAGCATTTGGCACGTCATAACATTCAAGGCTATGGGCCAAGTGCTGGCAAATGGGATTAGGTAGACAGGTCAGGTGTCTTTAATGCATCGGTGCAGACTCGATGGGCCGAAGGGCCTCTTCTGCACTGTATTATTCTGTGATTCTGTGATTCAACTCTTTGTATCCTTGTCTTTCTGTCTCTGCAACCGTAAATAGAATCAGAGCAGCTTTAATAAGCAAATTAATTTTATTTTCCACCAGCAATTCTGTCATCCATTTTTGCGCCGCTTAGAAATTGTGGCCAGAATTTTACGCCACCCAAAAGACTGGGCTGGTGGCAGATTGGCAGGGGGCCACGTAAAATGGAGTGGGAAGCTGGGGGGCCCTTCCCGACCCGCCCCCGCTGACAATTTACATGGGGTGGCGGCGGCGAGAAACGGCCTGCCCGCCCTCGGCCAATCAAGGCTCTTAAGTGGCCAACTAACTGCCACTTAAGGGCCTCTGTCCGCTGCCACAGGGATTTTATGTTTGGCTGGCGGGCGGCTGAGGCCTCAGAAAACCTGCCTGATAAAAGTAGGCGGCCTTCTGGCGGGCTGGGGTGGGCCCTCCTCAACAGGCACCCTGTGCCTCATGGATGGCCGCCCCTGAAGCCCCAACCACCCCCAACACACAACACGCCCCCCCAACCCCCTAACCAACCCCCCTTGCCTCGCCGGGGCCCAACCAATTGTCCCCGGTGAGACCCCAAAAACTTATCTCTTTTCCGGGGCCAGCCATCATCTTCCTCCTGCAGCTGCATGTAGTTGCAGCAGTGGCCACCGCTCCTGGTGGTGCCACTGGAACTAATAGCTACTGGCCCGCTGATTGGCCGGCAGCTCCATTTGGCAGGACTTCCTGCCTCAATGAGGTGCAAGACTCGCCCAAGACCAATTAAGGGCCTGAGGCCCATAAAATTGGGTCTGGATCCCCAGGCCTGGCAAAGGCGGGATCGCCACCAACTTTTCGGCTGGTGGATGCATCCCCCCTGCCTATCATAAAATCCAGCCCTGTGCGTGTGTGGGAGGGACAAAGGCTTACAAAATGCAATGACAATGTGAATGGCCAATCCTGCTGTCAATCATAAGCATTTACAAAAAATATTATTCAATTCCCAACATTTATTGTGTAAAATACGATTACAACAAAATGGTTTCAATTGTCTTTTTTTAAAATCCCTCCAAAAATGAATTGCCTCACATGATAATGAGATTTCCAAATCAACTGCAGGGAGCTTAAAAATAGCAGCACAAGTCTGCCCCCAACTGTCCAGCCGGCCTCTAGACAGGTGCCAGTTGGGTGGGACAACTGTATCGTTTGCCCACAAGAAATCGTGAGAGGCTTTGATCTGTTTTGATAGTCGGGCCTCATTATTGTATTACTGGCAAGCTGCCCATGAGTTTTCTGGCATTAATGGGCAGCTCACCAATGAGTGGGGCGTGATTTCCAGGGGGCCCATCTTCATTAGCTAGGATAGCAGGTTACTCCTGACGCACATTGAGGTTGTATTAATCACTGGGAATGTCACAAGAAATGGATCCACAATTCTTTGAGGCAGCCCTGGGGATTCTACTGCAGGAAATGAGGGGGCACAAGGATACGCTGATCCTATCTCAAAGGCTCGCGTTCCCAGTCCAACCCTTTGGTAGGCATGGAAGGACATTGCAGAGCCCAGGACCTGGCTTCAGTGCCAAAAGAAATGTAATGATCTTCAAAGCTCAGCCAAGATAAGAATTATTTCTTGATGCAATACCTACCCTTTCACTATCTCCCTTCCTACCGGCCAGGACTCCAAACATTCCTTCCAGGTGAAATAGTGATTTGCTTGTACGTCTTTCAATTTGGTATTCTGTATTTTGCTGCTCACTATGTGGACTCTTCTATATTGAGGAAATCAAAGGCAGATTGGGTGATTGCTTTGCTGAACACATTTGTTCAGTCCGCAAGCGTGACCCTAAGTTGCCAGTCATTTATCATTTTAATTCTCTACCCCACTCCCACCCTGACCTCGCCGTTTTTTGCCTCCTACACTGTTCCAATGAAGTTCAACAGAAGCACAGGGAACAGCACCTTATCTTTCACTTTGGCATTTTACAGCCTTCGAGACGCAACATCAATTTCAATAACTGCAGATCATAACCACTGCTCCTATTTTTTCAGACAGCAGTTGCTGGTAATGTTCCTGCTGTTGGCATTTACAGCTCCTCTAGACACATCTTTTTTTTCTTTACTTGTCCCATTACCACCATATTTGCCTTTCACTATCATTCCTTTTAATATTTAATCTCTCCTGCCTTCCACCCTATCCCAGATTTTCCCCTTTGTTCTTTCCTTGCCTCCCCCACCCCTTTCCTGCCTCTGTATTTGCTTCAAAGATGTTATGTGTCTAACTTCTTCCAGTTCTGATGAAAGATCAGCAAGCCAAATGTTAATTCTGTGTCTTTGACCTGCTCAGTATTTCCAGCATTTTATGATTTTATTCCAGCATCTGCAGTATTTTACTTTTGTTTTAGCAATAATGTGTTGTCGTGGATCCTTTTCTACATCACATCTTGCCACACCATTCCAAAAGACTCCTCCTCTCCTCTGCACCTGCTTATACTCTAATGAGCACTGGGAACTAAGCCTGCTCTCTTCCTACTTGCAGCTGAACTATCAACAGCTGCCGTTGCCCTCACAGCAAGCAAATGGCATCTGCAACATATTGCTGTCAAATGGATGCATCGGGAAAGCTCTGCACTTTTCTTGTCCCTACTCCCACACATCACCCTCCTGTCACTTTCATGCTCTGAAACACCTCCCCATTCATCCCATTGAACTGCTTTGTTCAATGTCACACATTAGCATGCTTCGCAACAAATTTCAAGTCTAATATGGAGCCACTCACTAATACACTGCTCTTCTTTCTGGAGGAGAAGTTAGCCCAAAATGCCCAGGTCTGGGGTCATACAGCAGGAAGAGCTGCTCAGATCCAGGTCCTGAGTGCAATGGAGCAGGAAGCCTTGGACATTTAGGGCTAATACAGCCATGTGATTTGATGTGGGTGGTTCCCACTGTTCAACTCCCCACCTGACCACAGCAAGTGTATTTGCATTAGAGTTTAGCCCCTTGTTTTTTTTATTTTCAAATAAACAGGCAGCAACAGGTTTACTCGTAGGTTTTAAAAAACAGAAAATCAATTGTTTATTGATCAATACGCCTTATCCCAACATTGTTGCAACCGCATCCACTCACACATTCGCTCACATGCACACACACAAGAGAAAGATAGAGAAGGGAAAAGGAATGTGACTTTTAATAGGAGGGAAGATTAAGATAAACTTGTTGAATTCTCTTGGAAATCAATTTCTCGATGGATGCAGGCCTGAGATAATTGTAGATTTCTCTCGATTGAAGGTTCAATTTAAGACAGTTACTTCTAGCTCTCACTGCTGTATAATGTAGATATTGGATTCTGCAGCAGGGCATGTGCTTTCTGGCTTGGATGGAACACAAGCTGTTATGATGTTGCTTCTTTTTCTCTGTCTATTCTCTCTCTCTCTGGTTGTCTTTTTTAGGTAAAACTGTTATCTCTCACCTCCTGTTAGGAAATGCTCTGGTCTCTTCCCCATGGTGATCGCACAATAGCCCAGGATATGGCTACTTCACACCTTCTTTGTTTCTGAAGAAGGCATTTAATTCTGGAATGTTTTAGGATAGGAGTAGGATGGGTTCAATTGATACCTCTTAGCTTTGAAGATTTGTCCTTTGTCTTTGTTAGACAGTTTGAATATGCAAAAGTCAAAACCCTTTTTCTTTGGGAGCCATTTTGGACCATTGTTCACCTTTTAAAATAAAGGTTCATTTTTTTAAAGACAAAGTCCATTTTTAATAATTCTTCAGAGTTAATCCATGATTGTTATATCAGCGCACTTCCAGTGTGTGTGACAGGGCACAGGCCTCCCTCTCAGCATCAGAGATGGTGAGGTGAGTGTAGTAGGTCAGCAGAGTCTGTCTCTTCTATTTGGCCTTGATGTGCTTCTCTTTCAGGAATCTGGCCAAATTGTGGCCTTGCCACTCTCACATGTAGGAAGCTCTCTAACCTCGTTATTCAATCTTTTTTTCTGCTTCCAGCTCCTCCTGGAGAACTGGGACCTTTAGGAAAAGGCTAGCAGAATCAGCACCAGCAGTCCTGCGGTGTCACCCCTTCAGACTTCAGCATACTCAAGCCCAGAGACCAGAACCTCAAGTGGGAATGATAGTGTTAGAAGGGTCTACACAGGGTGAAATTCACATCACAAGTGAGCAGGAGCAGGCAGTGGTGGGAAGGACAGCAGAAGACTGAGATCTCTGGGTCCATACATTGCTGAAGAAGGCAGGGAATGAGACTTTAATGTCCCAGCCTTTAAAAGGATATTGGAATTGCATGACCATATGGTAGATGCATTGGACTAAGAAGTGTCACATCATGGTTGAAAGTATAGAGGAGTCCACCTCTAGCATGTGTGGCATTCTAGTGCAAAGAATGGGCTGGATTTAGTGCTTGCGGCAGGTGTTCAGCAAACGGGCCTGAAAGCGGGTTGGGGCGGTGGAAGGGGTGTGGGGGGGGGAGTCAACCCCCTTCGGCAGGCAGTGGGACCTGGAGCCACATCTTGTCAGTGCCAGCCTATTAAGGATGGCTACCCGCCCCTAAGAGCTGTCAGTCAATGAGAGGGCTGTCAGCTCAGCAGCCTCAGCAGCACCACCAGGAGCGGTGAGTACTGCTGGGGCTGCATCTGGAGGAGGAGAGCACATCAATGGATATCTGCTCTCACAACCAGGTAAGTGGGGTCTGGGGGCTTCGGGGCCAGTCAGGCATCCCCGTCGAGGGGGGAGGTGGGGTTAGTGAGGGCAGACAGCATCGTGGGCCAGAGTTTGCAAAAAGGAAAACCCTTTCCCAGAGCCTGCCAGGAGGCCGTCAAGGTTTACCTGGCGGTCTCCCCACACAGCAGAGCACCCACTCCTCGCTGCTGGTTAAATGCCTTAATTGATTAAATGTAGACGACAGGCTGTTTCCCCTTTTGGGAGAATCTCAATCTAGGGGTCGCTTTTTAAAAATAAGGGGTCGGCCATTTAAGACAGAGATGAGGAGAGCTTTTTTCTCTCAGAGGGTCATGAGTCTTTGGAATTCTTTTCCTCAAAATGCAGTGGAAGCAGAGTCTTTGAATATTTTTAAGGCAGAGGTAGATAGATTCTTGATAAACAAGGGGGTGGAAGGTTATTGGGGGGAGGTGGAAATGTGGAGTAATCAGTTCAGCCATGAGCTTATTGAATGGCAGAGCAGGCTCGAGGGGTCGAGTGGCCTACTCCTGCTCCTAATTCGTATGTTCGTATGACACCCACTACCTTCCCGTGCATCTTGCCAGCCTTCCTAACTCCCCGCCTGTCCCCAAAGGAATGGTAAAATTGAGCCCAATGAGTTTATGCAGTCTACCATGGAGTGTGTTGTGTTGTCTATGGAAGCTACAGTGAGGCCTGCAATGCCCTTGTCACCAACAATGGCAGCTTTGATCGAAGGCCTTGGATCTCTACTGTGTCCTCCAGCCTGGAGAAGCTAGACGACAGCATTAACAGACTGGGGGAATCAAATGAATTGGGTCACTGACCTCCTGCAGTTGCTTCTCATGCAAATCAATGGGAGGGCAGATGATGTGCAGCCCCACAGGAGTGGTACTGGCTCTGTGGTAGCTGCAGATCCTGCCATCTCTTAGGAGGGCAGTCTCTGAGCCTTTGTTGGAGCCTTGCCCAATGCACACACAGGTGCCACCAAGTCAGCTGGGCTCGACTGCCCCAACTGCAGCTGAGATGCACCAGTCTGTAGCCAGTTCCCCTCATCATAACAATGGCGGCCTTCCTCCAGCCATGCTGAAGCCACAAGGACAGCAAAATGTAGCAGCACCAGAGTTACCTAAAGCACCTTTAAAAGAGATACTTGAGTGAATATTAATTTAATTCTGAAATTTAATTAACTTCATAAAAAAATAAACGTTTTATAGTTGTCAATTTATTCATTAATAGCTGCAGAGCCTTCATCCTGTGGTGGCATTTGTATGTCCCATACAATCATTTAATTTGCCTGGGAAGGGTGGGAAGACTGGGCTTAAATGTAAGTGCAGAATGGTGTTATTGGGTTTTGGGAGGGTGTGCTGTTCAACAGAATCGCTGGTTGATCACTTGTTCTCTGACTGCTCAAGGTACACACTGCTGCTGGTCTGCAGGTTTCCGTTCTTCTTCCAGTTCCTCTTCATCAGAGTCCTGCAAGGCTACCTACTGCTCCTTGTCCAGGATCTGTCCATGATTGATCGTGAAATTATACAGGACGCAGCCTGCTGCTACCATATGCGACGCCCTTTGCGCCTGTATTATGGCAATCTCCCTGACCAGTGCAAGCATCAGAAACATGGCTTCAGAATACCAAAAGACCTGTCAACAATGGGTCGGGTACTTCCATGTCGCGTTGTTCAGCGCGGGACTGAGCCATGTAGATATAACTAGCACTTGTTACCAAGGAGGCATGCATACACTTACTGGAAAAATGCAGGCACTGTATACAGTTGCAGTATGGCAGCATCGTGGCACTTCCCTGAAAAATACACACACATATGTATAATTTTAAGGTTATGGTCTGTGACTACCTGCATAATGGAAGACAACAGGCTAATGGGAAAGTGCCCTGATGGCAATATGTGTGCAGTGGCTGATTCCTGCACTTGGGATAAGCATGCAATGGTTGCGAAGCCAGCAGCCTGTTCCTGCTGGATCCTGTTGCCCTTGGCAAAGTATATGAAAAGGCCAGCCCTTCTGAAGATGGCATCCATAATCTGCTTAACATGGGTGTGCACCATTGACTGACTAATGTGTGCTATGTCTCTCATCAGGTGTTGTCCATCTCTCCTTTAAATCTGCCAGCATCACCTCTCACTCCAAAAATCAACCCTTGACCCCTCCGTCCTTGAAAACTACTACCGTCCCATCTCCAACCTCCTTTTCCTCTCCAAAGCCGTTGAACGTGTTGTTCCAAATCCCTTCCCATCTTTTCCAGAATGCCATGTTTGAATCCCTATAAGGTTTCCACTCCGGCCACAGTACCAAAACGGTTCTTATCAAAGTCCTAAATGACATCCTATGTGACTATGACAAACATAAACTTTCCCTCCTCATCCTTCTCGAGCTGTCTGAAGCCTTTGACACGGATGACCATATCATCACCTCCAACACCTCTCCACTTTTCGTTCAGCTGGGTGGGACTGCTCTCACCTGGTTCCTTAGCTATCTAATCATAGCCAGAAAATCACTTGCAATGGCTTCTTCTCCTGCTCCCTCTGGTGTTCCCTAAGGATCTATCCCTGCCCCTTCGTATTTCTCATCAATAAGCTGCCCCTCAGTGAAATAGTCCGAAAGCATAGCATTGGGTTTCACATATACGCAGATAACACCCACCTTTACCTTACCACCTCTCTCGACTCCTCCACTGTTGCTAGATTATCAGACCTTTTTTTTATTTGTTCATGGGATGTGGGCATCACTGGCTAGAACAGCATTTATTGCCCTTCCCTAATTGCCCTTGAGAAAGTGGTGGTGAGCTGCCTTCTTGAACCGCTGCACAGAACTGTTAGGAAGGGAGTTCCAGGATTTTGACCCAGCGACAGTGAAGGACCGACAATATAGTTCCAAGTTAGGAGGGTGTGTGGCTTGGAGGGGAACCTGCAGGTGGAGGTGTTCCCCATGCATCTGCTGCCCTTATCCTTCTAGTTGGTAGAGGTCACGAGTTTGGAAGGTGCTGTTGAAGGAGCTTTGGTGCATTGCTACAGTGCATCTTGTAGATGTACACACTGTACATCGGTGGTGGAAGGAGTGAATGTTGAATGAAGGGGTGCCAATCAAGCTGGCTGCTTTATCCTGGATGGTGTTGAGTTTCTTGAGTGTTGTTGGAGCTGCACCCATCCAGGCAAGTGGAGAGTATTCCATCACACTCCTGATTTGTGCTTTGTAGATGCAGACAGGCTTTGGGAATCAGGAGGTAAGTTACTCGCTGCAGGATTCCTAGCCTCTGACCTGCTCTTGTGGCCACGGTATTTATATGGCTACTCCAGTTCAGTTTCTGGTTGATGGTAACCCCCAGGATATTGATAGTCGGGGATTCTGCGATGGTAATGCCATTGAATGCCACGGGGAGATGATTAGATTCTCTCTTGTTAGAGATGGCCATTGCCTGGCATTTGTATGGCGCAAACATAATTTGCCACTTATCAGTCCAAGCCTGGATATTATCCAGGTCTTGCTGCCTTTCTACACTGTCTGCTTCAGTATCTGAGGAGTCTCGAATGGTGCTGAACATTGTGCAATGATCAGCGAACATCCCCACTTCTGATCTTATGATTGAAGGAAGATCATTGATGAAGCAGCTGAAGATGGTTGGACCCAGGGCACTACGCTGAGGAACTCCTGCATTGATGTCCAGGAGCTGAGATGATTGACCTCCGACAACCACAACCATTTTCTTTTGTGTTAGGTATGACTCCAACCAGTGGAGAGTTTTCCGCCTGATTCCCATTGACTCCAGTTTTGCTAAGGCTTCTTGATGCTATACTCGGTCAAATGCTGCCTTGATGTCAAGGGCAGTCACTCTCACATCACCTCTGGAGTTCAGCTCTTTTGTCCATGTTTGAACCAAGGCTGTAATGAGGTCAGTAGCTGAGTGGCCCTTGCGGAACCCAAGCTGAGCATCACTGAGTAGGTTATTGCTGAGCAAGTGTCACTCGATCCTGTTGACGACACCTTCCATCACTTTACTGATGATTGAGTGTAGACTGATGAGATGGTAATTGGCCGGGTAGGACTTGTCCTGCTTTTTGTGTACAGGGCATACCTGGGCAATTTCCAACATTGCTGGGTAGTTGTCAGTGTTGTAGCTGTACTGGAACAAAAACAAGAAATGCTGGAATCACTCAGCAGGTCTGGCAGCATCTGTGGAAAGAGAAGCAGAGTTAACATTTCGGGTCAGTGACCCTTCTTCGGAACTGACAAATATTAGAAAAGTCACAGATTATAAGCAAGTGAGGTGGGGGTGGGGCAAGAGATAACAAAGGAGAAGGTGCAGATTGGACCAGGCCACATAGTTGACCAAAACGTCACGGAGCAAAGGCAAACAATATGTTAATGGTGTGTTGAAAGACAAAGCATTAGTACAGATTAGGTGTGAATACACTGAATATTGAACAGCAGCAAGTGCAAACCTGAAAAAAAACCTGAACAAAAACAGTGGGTAAGCAAACTGAGCAAACTAAGATGAAATGAAATAAATGCAAAAAAAGATAGTAAAAAATGTAAAAAAGAATGTAAAAAAAAGGAAGAAAAAATAACTAAAAATGAAAGTAAAATGGGGGGCTGTCATGCTCAGTCCGCAAGCAGGACCCTGAGCTTCCGGTTGCTTGCCATTTCAACACTCCCCCCTGCTCTCATGCTCACATCTCTGTCCTGGGATTGCTGCAGTGTTCCAGTGAACATCAACGCAAGCTCGAGGGACAGCATCTCATCTACCGATTAGGCACACTACAGCCTGCCGGACTGAACATTGAGTTCAATAATTTCAGAGCATGACAGCCCCCCATTTTACTTTCATTTTTAGTTATTTTTTCTTCCTTTTTTTTACATTCTTTTTTACATTTTTTACTATCTTTTTTTGCATTTATTTCATTTCATCTTAGTTTGTTCAGTTTGCTTACCCACTGTTTTTTTTCAGGTTTTTTTTCAGGTTTGCACTTGCTGCTGTTCAATATTCAGTGTATTCACACCTAATCTGTACTAATGCTTTGTCTTTCAACACACCATTAACATATTGTTTGCCTTTGCTCCGTGACCTTTTGGTCAGCTATGTGGCCTGGTCCAATCTGCACCTTCTCCTTTGTTATCTCTTGCCCCACCCCCACCTCACTTGCTTATAATCTGTGACTTTTCTAATATTTGTCAGTTCCGAAGAAGGGTCACTGACCCGAAACGTTAACTCTGCTTCTCTTTCCACAGATGCTGCCAGACCTGCTGAGTGATTCCAGCATTTCTTGTTTCTGTTTCAGATTTCCAGCATCCGCAGTATTTTGCTTTTATTGTAGCTGTACTGGAACAGCTTGACTCGGGGCACAGCTAGTTCTGGAGCACAATCTTCAGTACTATTGCCGGAATGCTGTCAGGGCCCATAGCTTTATCCAACTGCTTATCCAACATCTGGTACTGGATGTGCAGAAATTTCCTCCCATTGAATATTGGGAAGACTGAAGCCATTGTTTTCAGTCCCTGCTCCAAACTCCATTCCCTAGCTACTGACTCCATCTCTCTCCCTGGCAACAGTTAGCAATTAACCAAGTCTCTTTGCAACTTTTGTGTCACATTTGACCCCAAGATGAGCTTCCGAACTCATGTTTGCGCCATCACTAGAACCATCTATCTCCTCCTCCGTAACATTGCCCGACTTCGCTGCTGTCTGAGCCCATCTGCTGCTGAAACCCTTTCCTCTAGATCTGACTATTCCAATGCACTAATGGCTGATCTCCCAGATCCTCCCCTCCGTAAATTTGAGGTCATTCAAAATTCTGCTGCCCATGACTTCTGTTACGACCAGGTGAGGAAGGGGTCTAGGACTCCCTTCTCAGCCTTTTCCTGATTTGGTCATAACAGGTTTAACTTTTAAAACATAGTTTTTTTTAGCTTCCCCTCAATGAGTCCTTGTTCACTATTCTCTCATTGTAATTGTGAATGAATCAACCAGACAGGTTTTATTCGGTTTAAACAAGAAAGGTGTAAGTTTACTAACTTTAAGAGAGAGAGGAGCGCAGCCCGAGGAGTGGAGGTTCAAAAAGCAGGCCAAACCAAACCAGAGTCGGAGAGAGGGAGAGGAGCACAGCCTGAGGAGCTGGGGGTTCAAAAAGCATGCCAAACCAGAATCAGAGACAGAGAGCGAGGAGCGCAGCGGAAGCAGCAGGAGCGGAGCCAGGGAAAAATCGAAAAGTGACATCAGAGTGACATCACATTCACCAATGAGAGCAGGGAAACAGAGAGCTGCTGGGGTCAGTATTCAGGTAAGCTTTTAATTTAATTTAATTGAAATCAAATATAGAGTAAGACTTGATCAATTCATTAGTATATAAGCTAAAAACTAAAGTGGATTAAAAAACTAAAGACCAATCGGAAATGTAAAAAACTAATTAAAATCTAATTAAATAAAATAGAGATGCAGGGCCAGATGTTGTGTTGTACCTGCATGATGGTGGACCCCATGGGAGCTGGTGGACCCCATTGTGGTTCTTAGTGACCACATCTGTAGCAAGTGTTGAGTTGTTCGAGGAACTCCGGCTCAGAGTTGATGAGCTGGAGTCTGAGCTTCGGACACTGCAACACATCAAGGAGGGGGAGAGTTACCTGGACGCTGTGTTTCAGGAGACAGTCGCACCCCTTAGATTAACTATCTTGAATTCAGCCAGTGGTCAGGGACAGGAGGGTGTGACTATGAGTGAGGCAGATAGAGGGATCCAGGAGGGAGTGCTGCAGGACACTCAGCCCTTGTCCTTGTCCAACAGGTTTGAGATTCTTGCTCCCTCTCTGGATGGGAGCAAAGACTGTAGGGAGGATGAGCAAACTGACCATTGCACTGTGGGGGTAGAAAAGAGAAATGTAGTCTTAATCGGGGATAGTATAGTTAGGGGCATAGACACTGTTGTCTGTGGCCAGGATCAAGAGTCCCGAAGGCTGTGTTGCCTACCTGAGGTGCCAGGGTTCAGGATATCTTATCAGGGCTGCAGAAGAACTTGGAGTGGGAGGGGAACAAACCAGTTGTCATGGTCCATGTAGGTTCCAACGATGTAGGTAGAACAAGGATAGCGATTCTGCCAAGGGAATATGAGCAGCTAGGGGCTAAATTGAAAAGCAGAACCAAAAAGGTAATAATCTCCGAAGTACTACCTGAGCCACGAGCTAATTAGCACAGGGTCAATAAGATTAAAGAGGTAAATGTGTCAAAGATTGGTGTGGGAGAAATGGGTTCATATTCATGGGACATTGGCACCAGTACTGGGGAAGGAGGGAGCTGTTCCGATGGGACGGGCTCCATTTGAATCATGCTGGGACCAGATTCCTGGCGAATCGCGTAACTAGGACTGTAGATAGGGCTTTAAACTAAATAGTGTGGGGGAGGGTTCAGTTGCATGGAAAATTAGGAAGTCAAAGTTAAGGAAGAAGGTAGGAGTGCAGGTTAGTGATGAGGCTGATTGTTGCCAGAAAATAAAAGGAAGGGACAGAACATGTGTGAACGTCATAATGCACCAAGGAATCATACAAGAGTAGGGAAATGTGATAATAGAATAGACTTAAAGGCTTTGTATCTGAATGCATGAAGCATTCAGAATAAAATAAATGAGTCAACAGCGCAAATAGAGATGAATGGGTATGATTTAGTGACAATTACTGAGATGTGGTTGCAGGGTTACTAGGTTTGGGAATTGAATAGCCAAAGGTACTCAGTATTTTGGAAGGATAGGCAGGAAGGAAAAGGAGGTGGTGTAGCTTTGTTAGTAAAGGAAGAGATCAGTGCTGTAGTGAGAAATGATATAGGCGCTGGAAGTCAAGTAGAATCAGTTTGGGTAGAAATAAGAAATGGCAAGGGAAAGAAGTCCCTGGTGGGAGTAATCTGTAAGTCCCCAAACAGTAGTTCCACAGTGGGGCACAGTATAAACCAGGAAATACAGGGGGCTTGTAAGAAAGGTACGGCAATAATCATGGGTGATTTTAATATGCATATAGACTGGATTAATCATATTGGTAAGGGTAGCCTCGAGGGACAGTGTATTAGAGATGGTTTTTTTGGAGCAATATGTTGTGGAACCAACCAGGGAGCAGGCTATTCTAGATTTGGTATTGTGTAATGAGGTGGGATTAATTAATGATCTCATAGTTAAAGATCCTCTAGGGAAGAGTGATCATAGCAAGCTAGAATTTCAAATTCAGTTTGAGGGCGAGAAACTGGAGTCCCACACCAGCATTCTGGAGTTAAACAAAGGTAATTACATAGGCATGAGGACAGATTTGGCCCTAGTGGACTGGGCAGGAAGCCTAAAAGGTAGGACAGTTGATGAGCAGTGGCACATGTTTAAGGAGATATTCAATTCCTCCCAACTAAAATATATTCCAGAGAGGAAGAAAGAGTCTAAGGGGGGAAAAAAACATCCATGGCTTAGCATGGAAGTTAAGCTTAACATAAAGATAAAAACTAAGGCATACTATATTGCAAAGGCCAGTGGCAGGCTGGAAGATTGGGAAACTTTTAAAGATCAACAAAGGGTTACAAAAAAAGTAATAAAAAGAGCAAAGGTAAATTATGAAAGAAAACTAGCGCAAGATATAAAAACGGATAGCAAAGGCTTCTATAAGTATATAAAAGGGAAGAGAGTAGCTAAAGTGAATGTTGGTCAATTGGAGGATGAGACTGGGGAGTTAATAGAGGGGAACACGGAAATGGCAGAGCCACTAAATCAGTATTTTGCCTCAGTTTTCATGGTGGAGGAAACTAGTACCATCCCAATTGTAACAGGTAATGCAGAGGTTATAGAAAGGGAGGAACTTAGAGCAATCATCATCACTAGGGAACAAGTACCGAGCAAACTATTGGGATTGAAGGCAGACAAGTTCCCAGGGCCTGATGGTCTACATCCTAGTGTCTTAAAGGAAATGGCAGCGGAGATAGTGGATCCATTGGTTATAACATTCCAAAATTCCCTGGATGCAGGAAAGGTTCCAGTGGATTAGAAAAAAGCTAATATAATGCCATTATTCAAAAATGGAGGGAGGCAGAAAGTAGGAAACTATAGACCAGTTACTTTAACATATGTTGTTGGGAAATTGTTAGAATCTATTATAAAGGAAGTGATACTATGACATTTAGAAAGTCAAAACGCAATCCTCAGAGTCAGCATGGTTTTATGAAGGGTAAATCGTGTTTGATTAATTTGCTAGAGTTCTTCGAAGCTGTAACATGCAAAGTGGATAATGGGGATCCTCTAGATGTGGTGTATCTGGACTTCCGGAAGGCATTTAATAAGGTGCCGCACAAAAGGTTAATACACAAGGTAAGATCACATAGGGTTAGGGGCAATTTATTAGCTTGGATAGAGAATTGGCTAATGAACAGAAAACAGAGAGTCGTGATAAATGGGTCATTTTCTGGTTGGCAAGATGTAACTAGTGGGGTGCCACAGGGTTCGGTCCTTGGACCCCAACTATTTACAATCTATATTAATGACTTGGATGCAGGGATAGAAGGTACTATAGCCAAATTTGCAGATGACACTAAAATAGTGGGATAGTAAGTTGCAATAAAGAAATAAGAAATTTACAAATGGATATGAATAGGTTAGGTGACTGGGCCAAAATTTGGCAGATGGAGTTTAACATGCATAAGTGTGAAGCTATCCATTTTGATCAGAAGAATAGAAAGGAAAGGCAAATTATTATCCAAATGGAGAGAAACTTCAGAGTGCTTCGGTGCAGAGGGATCTGGATGTCCTCGTGCATGAATCGCAGAAAACTAGTATGTAGCTACAGCAGGTAATAAGGAAGGCAAATGGAATTTTGGCATTTATTGCTAAAGGAATAGAGTATAAAAGTAGGGTAGTGTTGCTGCAACTGTACAAGGCATTAGTGAGATCACACCTGGAGTATTGCGTACAATTTTGATCCCCTTGAGGAAGGATCACTAGATGGATTCCAGAGATGAGGGGTTTGTCTTACGAAGAGAGATTGAGCAGTTTAGGCCTTTACTCTCTAGAGTTCAGAAGAATAAGAGGAGATCTAATTGAGGTATATAAGATGATTAAGGGGATTGACAAAGTAGATGTAGAGAGGATGTTTCCTCTTGTGGGGCAATCTAGAACAAGAGGTCATAGTTTTAGGATAAGAAATAGCAGATTTAAAACAGAGATGAGGAGAAATTACTTCTCTCAAAGGGTCGTGAGTCTATGGAATTCACTACCCCAGAGTGCGGTGGATGCCGGGACATTGATTAAATTTAAGGAGGAGATAGACAGATTTTTAATTAGTAATGGGTTGAAGGATTATGGAGAACGGGCAGGAAAATGGGGTTGAGGCCGAGACGAGATCAGCCATGATCGTATTGAATGGTGAAGCAGTCTCAAGGGGCTGAATTGCCTACTCCTGCTCCTAGTTCTTATGTTCTTAAGTTCTAACTCAGTTAAAACTACTAAAAATATGCGACACAACCATGCTAGCTAGCATACCTGATAAACACACACACAAAGAGATACAGAGGAGGAGAAAGAATTAAAGGGGGAAGGTTTGAAGTAGTGGATGGAATTCAGTTACTGTTTTTTAGGTTTGCTGTGAAGTCTTTGATTGAATTAAGTCTTGCAATTCTCGTTGGGGCCTAATATACATTTTCAAACATGCTTTGCTGGTACCAGAAGACTGCAGGGGTCTTCTGTCTTGAGGCTTTAGTTACTTCCGTGGGTCCTTGTAATTTTGCGTGAGAGACAGAGAGCTTGCTTCTCTTTGGTCTTCAAAAGCAGTCTGCCCCAAAACATTACTGTGAGCACAATTCAATCAATCCCCAGATTGGCCAGCAGGTTAATCATGTGACTAGCTCTTTGTTTGGGGCAGCATCACCTGCGAGGTTTGTTTATTCTTCAAAGCTTACTGGATATACTCAGTGGGGGAGGAGGGTTGGAATGCTGGCTCTTACACAGACAATGACTTTCAATGTCTTTTGATCATCACTTTTGACAAAACCCATCTGGCTAATTGAATCAGGGAGCACTCCCATTGTCTCTCTAGGCAACTGTCTCTCAGAATGCAAATGTGCAACCATGTTTTCAGCCACTGCCCTGTAGTCTTTTTTAAACAAGTTATGTTCAAGGAGCCCCGAGGATAGCAATCTTCAGATTGGAGGGAAAAATGGTTGGTCACTCGCCTTGGGAGATCTGATTTCCTAGCCTTGGCATGCAACATAATCCCACACTGCTCAAGTACTGCACCATCATTCTCACTGCCTGACTGCCACACTAATGCCAGGTGAAGGAAGTGAAAATGGGCCCTGAGAAGTCAAGAGTTGCTTTAAAACATCTCATTTGATACTGCTTAACAACACAGCTTTTAATGACAAAAGGCTCACAGAGAACCATTAACTTAGCAGAGCAGGACAGCAAACCAAAGAGCGCCAGTGGGACAGAAGGCTCAGAGATCCATTTTAAAATGTGTTTTCAATGAAAGAAGTACTCAAGGAGCATTAACTTAGCAGGACAGCAAAGCTATGGGAGCCATTAACTTAACAAGTCAACAAAGCATTGTGGGGCAGCACAGCAAAGGCTCAGGGAGCCATTTACAAACGTACTTTTAATTAAACAAAATGCTCACGGAGCCATTAATTTAGTGATGCAGTAAAGCAATGGGAGCCAGGGCTGTAAAAGGCTAAGACAACTACTTTAAAATGTACAAAATCTTTGAGAAAAGGCTGATGAAGCTATTTACAAATTATGGGATTACGATGGAAAGAAGTGGAGACAGCCCTGAAAATGCTGAGAAACAATAGTTCTTTGATTGCATCTCCTGACTGTAGGATTTTTATATTAATAAGTCTCTTGGCTGTAGGAGTTAGGGGCATCAGCAGTTCATGAAAATATGAAGCATCATCTCCTGCTGTGAAACACGCATTGGCTCTGGTGATCCATCAGTGATCCATCTCATGCAAGTTGCGGTTTACTGCAGATTGATTGATCTATGTCCCCTGAGCAACTGGCATTGAAGTTCAAGGCAATCATCATGGACAAGACCACCTCAGTCATGGAGGACTTTGGAGGTCAAGTGAAATCAGCGGAGACAGAACCTATCGACACATCCAAGTAATTTTGGTGCTGTCTGTAGACCCACCTGCTTGGGTAGACACAATCTGCTAAAACTTCTCTGATGCAAGCACATCTGTTTTTTCTCCTGATGGCAAAACTCCTCCTCAACCTCTAACTCGCTGAGGCAAAGAAGTTCCCACAGGAATTGTAATCTTATGCAGAAGGTTCTGGTACTAGGAACAGCCAGTTCCCCAGAACAATAGATGCAAATGCATAAAAATAAGCTAAGATCAGGATTGAACTGAGAAGTAGCCTAAAACACAATGGAAAGAGTAGAAAGACAGAAGGAAATTATTGTTAATGACAAGAAAGCTACTTCCTTTGCATTAATGCGACAAGCACATTGATGTTGCAGACCGGGAAGACGAGTTGCAAGTGCATCTGGTTTATGCACGTGCACAATTATAGGATCACACAAGTGAAGCAAACCACCAGAAAGTGTGGGACAGGGACATCCATCCTTCATTTTAGAATGTTGAACAGCGTAATGAGGCTCCAACAGCCAGTAGCATGAGCTTTCTCCACCCCCAGAGCTGCTGGTGAGAAAATACAATGAGCAGACTGCACTGGTACCTGGCTTCCACTCCCGATTTCCCTCCCAATTGCCTAATGTACTTGGGCAAATGGAAAATCTGCCCTAATGTTGCTGTTAATGACTGTGTATCTTATAAGATTTAACTCCTACAGGCAATTTTAGGGAAATGTCTCTGTAAAAGTCAGCTGGAAAGTTCTGAAAGGTCAAAAATTTCAATTTTGTGCATTGAACTGCACTTGATTCTGTTTAACCTATGAAAGTTTTGACAAATACAACAGCTAATAAGTTTCTTAATTTTTAATGTGCTTTTCATATTTTGTTTGGTTAAATGTTTTTTCCTGTATTTGAAGGTGATGAAATTAACAATATTGGATTGTGTGGCTAGACTCAGGCCATTTATGTAGAAGATAACCACATTTCAGACAGTCCTAGCCTGCCATATTCGACGAACCTTAATCCAGTCCCAGGATCCAATCAACACCTGACAATAAGGCCCAACTGTTCTCACATTTGGTGAGAGTCTCACATATGAGGTTGGATTCTCACACCTGAGGATTGCAGCCTCACACACCTCAGGGATCTTGTGGAAATTTCTGTGATTTTTTTTAACTTGTTGGAATAGCTATATAGTTTTAATTGAGTACATTTACAACAATTCTAGATGGTGGAGTGGCCCTGCCGCAAAGCTACAAGAGAAAACACACACATCTCACAGCCAGGCAGACTGGGAAAATGGAGTAAATGGAAGAGAAGGGCATGGGAAAGAGGATAGAGAGAGAAGAATATATTAATGCCACTTGGTCCTTGTGACTGACACTGCTTGCTATTTTGAACTACATTTATATTTTTGACTCAAGGTAATTCGGATATATGGCATGCAACTGGGCGGCACAGTGGCGCAGTGGTTAGCACTGCAGCCTCACAGCTCCAGCGACCCGGGTTCAATTCTGGGTACTGCCTGTGTGGAGTTTGCACAAGTTCTCCCTGTGTCTGCGTGGGTTTTCTCCGGGTGCTCCGGTTTCCTCCCACAAGCCAAACGACTTGCTGGTTGGTAGGTAAATTGGCCATTATAAATTGCCCCTAGTACAGGTAGGTGGTAGGGAAATATAGGGACAGGTGGGGATGTGGTAGGAATATGGGATTAGTGTAGGATTAGTATAAATGGGCGGTTGATGGTCGGCACAGACTCGGTGGGCCGAAGGGCCTGTTTCAGTGCTGTATCTCTAAACATAAACTAAACTGAAAATCTTACAACGAGGAATTTTCCGATATTGACAGTTCTGCTGATCGTTTCGCTTGTCTTAATAAGGTGATATTATTATCCAGAGAGATCTGAATTTATCACTTTATTGCTACTAAGTCTATTATTGTAATGACCATATTTGCACTTCAAATGTGCTTTGTGCAAAAATAACTACACTGTTCATATACCCAACATTAATGCTTTAAGGCCTCATACAGTGAATTTCTTAAACCAACAGAATATCACATAGTTAACCAGACCAAACTCTGAATCAGCTGAGGTGTTTCTACTTCTCTATTTATGCAAAAACTTAAAATGTGGGCTGAAATTAAAATACTGTTTTG
Organism: Heterodontus francisci; assembly: GCF_036365525.1. Lineage (NCBI taxonomy): Eukaryota > Metazoa > Chordata > Chondrichthyes > Heterodontiformes > Heterodontidae > Heterodontus > Heterodontus francisci. Next base: position 41,557,815 of record NC_090387.1, read on the forward strand.
TGAGCAGAGCTCTTTAATTGTTTTCAATTGTGACTGTAAATGTTTCTATTAAGTACCTTATCATACAAAATGATGCAATCACATCAGCTTTTAATGGTGCAATCAAGCCTTTCCAGTTTTTATATACAGAAATGCATGTGCCTGGAGAAGGCTGTATTTCTGTATTATGATGCCTGTCTCATCCATGGAGAAAACGGTCTAACTTCAATCTGACCCTCATTCTGACTAATCTACCCTGCAGCAAAGGAAATTTGTTATAGAAATAATCTTTGGCATTGCATTAAAATGGATAGATATAAGGAATGACCTGAGATGGTGTGTTATAAAAGGGCCATTTTAAGAGAAATAAATGTGTATAGAAACAATGACTTCATTTATTTTGCGAACCTGGCTTAATTACCAAGCAAGAATATAATTTTCCTGAAGGGTGGTGCATTCAGGGATAAGTGGCCACAGGTTTAGTAGTTGTGGAACAAATTGTTTTCATGCAACAAGCTCGTTGTAAATGTGGTCTCCACGAATCATGTCTGGAAATATAGAATTTATTCTTCAACTTTGCCTGGAGGTAAAAGTAGAAGAGAACAGATTTTTTATTCCTGGCCCTATGAGTCCTGACCATAGAGAATGAATGGCTTTAGTACTGTACCCAGACAGAAAAATCAATGCTTCATATCAGGAGGCTTTAGGGGTTAGGCTCCCATGTTCATGTCAACAAGGCTATTGGTTTTCTTAATACTCCAAAGTTGTCGTTTCCCTGCTGTGGGAAGCACTGCAGTGACTTGTGTGGTCAAAGCTTCACAAAGAATGTAATCTGGACCAACCGTAGGGAAAGGAAAGAAAATTTAAGTATGATGTAGGCTTTCCCACCAGGTGAGACCATTTATATGAGCACACACAGAGGAAAAATACATCTATTCCTTCAGAATGCTAAAAAATAAAGTGGTTCACTTTAGTAAAAAAAATGTTAACAGGATGATTTCAATATAATGTTTTATAGCAATCCATTAATACATTGCTATATTTAATTTGAGCTTGATAAGAAAAAGCATGTTGATGCATTGTATTTTAAGCTTCTTGTGCAACATAGAATAAAAATATTTCATTGATATTGTGGTAACTATAATGGTGAGCCACTGAAGGTGTAACATTTATTTGAGCAAAAAGAGCATGATATAAAAAGAGCAGAGGAATTGCTAACTGGATGTTGTTCTGCTAAGTAACGAGGTTGAAAATATATGCCACTTATTTAGGGTTTCCATGACCCAGTCCACTTCTTATAACTTTTTAACTGGCCCTATTGTTGTCGTATTTAGTGACACAGCTTTAATGTTGAAAATGCTGGAGGCTACAGTGAGCATTGCTCACCCAGAACAATCGGATGAAAAGGCAGTGCAGATGTAATTTGTTTTCAATGGCTGTTTCAAAAGAATAATTGTGGTGACATTGCCGGATCAATATTATAGATTTTTGTTTTCGAGTACACTGTATGTGTGGTGCTAAGGGGAGGCAGGAAATATAACACTGCAGCTTGAATACGATAAAATGGATTGAGGTCTGCGGGTATTTGTCGGCTGGTAGCCATCATGGGCTGGTGCATCATTGGTGGGATTACAGAGGGTGTCCTCTGGGTTTGTGTTTTTATCTGATACTTATAAAGTGTAGCTGTTTCTCCTACTTCCCCTCTTTCTTTCCATCTCCAGGTGGGGAATGCTGGCTCTTTAGACTAAGCTCACATAAAATACATGTTGAAATCTTGTAAAAAAGAAAGCTGCAGGCTCTTGGGCCAGCCACATAAACATACAGAAGTTTCTAATCACCAACATGGGGAATAGAAAATAAAAAGCAAAGTGTCTAAATCCCTGCCTAGCTTCAGCTGTCAGGGCCTTAGTTTGTTTCTTTGCTTTTTACAGCTGCTCGGCTGGGAAACCTACTGGAGACTGTAACAGGAATTCTCATTTCTGCCCTGAATAAAAAGGGTTCTACTGAGCTATCATTAGCAAAGAATTGTGGTCTATGCCTTTAAAAATCTTTATCCAGCTTTAAAAATAATATATGAAGCAGGAGCCACTGTTAGATGTGTTGCAATAGGTTTTATGAAGAATTTCTGCCTGACACAGTCTGACACATTAATATCAGCGAGGCATTTGGTTTTATCTGCCAGGAGGGAAAGGGAAGTGTATTGATCATTTTCATAACAATAAAGACAGATATCATTAATGGTTTCACATATTCACATACACATTTGGTAGAAAATAATGCAGTGGAAAACAAAGGTAATAGGAGTACATAATATTGAAATATAAAAAGTCATGTAAAAAGAAATGTGAATTTGTATGATTAAATTTAATAGGACTGTATAGTCTTGAATGAGACATTTTCCCAAGGGTAGTTAGCAGTGTTGGTGGCATCAGATGGGGGTCATTTTTCAGGCCTGCTATTTCCTATGGGTCGGTGTCCTGAGGCTTTCCTATAAATGGCCTCTTTATGCAGTAAGATAATGGGCAGTTTGTGCATTGCTAAATCAGCCTATTTTGTTGGAGGCATTGCAGTCGGGGTACTAATAATTTGTCAGTGCAAAATACAGTGCATCTCAACAGGAGTCTGTTTAAGGGGACATCATTTCTCGATAAGCTCTTGCTTAGGTCAACATGCAGCAGTGCTCTTACACTATTCCCCTGTTGCTTCTGCCACACGGGAACACTCTGATTTATTGGGAAAGCACTAGTCGTGTCCTCTGCCTGACTGAATTCACAATGTGAAAATATTTTTAAAAAGGAAATGGAACAGGTCACATTAAGAATCCTTGCAAAATGTTCTCTCTTAGGCTTAAAAAATATAATTTACGGATGACCATTTTCCAAGATATTTGCATATGCAGGAAAGAGCACAATTTGGTTTTTGCTTAACCTGTTCAATTGGCAGATCATATTTACCAGGTCATTTATTGGTGAAGGCAGTAAATTACTCTTTCTTCCACCTTTTACTGACAGGTGAAAAGCAGTTCTGTGTGACCGCCGCACGATCCTCTGGTGGCCATTGCTATTCATCTGGTAGCACACAGGTAAAGATGAACACTTTAAAATGATGGCTTGGAAAGAAAAACAAGATGTCTTATCTGGTTATAAATTTAACTCTTGTACGATCAGCCTGGGCCAATTAGGACACCCCTGGGGTACAGCCTGCAGTGCCTGTATGAGCTGAAAGCCTGATTAGTCCAGGTCTCTTGATACTTGTTTTCACTTGTAAATGCTGGCACATATTGTATTGATTTTCATTTAGATATCTTAATGTTCAGAGACAATTCAAGCAGATGTGGGCTGGACTCAGAGCTATGAGGATGCTACACTGTTGTCTGGGAGCATTTCTTCTTGCGGTTTTGTTTCATTTTTCCAAACGTAACAGATTTTAAATCACAAGATATAAATGAAATGTGCTGAGTTTGCCAATCAGTCATGTAATGTATAAACATTGCTGCTGCCCTTTGCTAACATCCTATTACCACTGGGTAGTTGGGTAGTCAAACAGGAATAAAAATTACACTGCAAATATCGTAAGTTAGGAGTGATTTGTGGAGCAAGATGCCTGACAGTTCGTAAAGAGTTATACACATCAACATTGCTGGAAATCAGCCTTGTTATGGCTTTTGTACGTCTATAAAGATTGTTCATTTCATATAAAACAGCTACCTGCACTGAGAGTCTGAAAGGAAGACTGATGCTGGTTATAAATATAGAAGAAAATCTATTTGTCTACCCTTCCTGCTGTTTGCTAGTTAGACAATACAAACCAAATGGTGTTCCTAGGCAGCGGGTGTGTTTCATTGGGCACCTCCTCTTTCATCCTGTGGCTGGGATTGAAATATGCCATCTCTCTTTGTCATAGTAGATAAACCAATGAAGTGTAACCCAGAGCCACAGTGTTGGTCTCCAGCTACCAGCAGCACAGTAACAGTAATGAAAAACTGCACTGCTCCCCAGTAAAACAAAGTGTGAGTGGTAAAGAGACCTGTCTGTAGCCTGGCTAGGAGCGGATGCCACTAAAGATTAAAAGAAACAACTACTTAGAAAGGAAATGTAATAAATGGTGATATACACGAAGGGTGGAGGAATGATGGCTTACAGAAAAAACCCACAACAAACATTGAGTGATGGCAGAATGCAGGAGTGATGAGCACAACAGGCTTAAGTGAAGTTTTGTGACTTAATATTATGAGTGGTTTATTTTTTATGAAAGGAGAATCTCCTCCTAATGTATTTGGCTTATGGGATACAGTTTTATGTTCTGGCACTCCACAAGTTTTTTTAAGGCAAAAAAACTGAAAAGCAATGAGGAATTGTTCACTGCATTTGAAGCAAAACCACTCTCTGAGGTGGGTCAATGTGGTTATAGTGTTTGGCAGTGATATCTGGGAGCCATTGTTCCAGTGGTGGTGAGTGTTAGCTGCCAACTATTGGTTGTAACCACAGCTATAATGATGTACACACAGACTAAGAAAGCAGAGTTTAGAGTTAGGATGGTGCTGGTATGCTGACCATTACCAAACTATTGTTTTTTCCAATGAATATTGCTTGCTTTGTATAATCAGAGTGCTTTTATTGTCAGTCTAAACACTACTGCGTCTAAAGAAAATGAATCCTTGGTCAGACACCATCTGGAGTATGGTGTTCAGTTCTAGGCACCATACACTTGGAATTATATGTTAGATAGGGGGCTGGATTTTATGAGCTCACTGCCGAGATAGAGATCACCAAAAATGGGAGACTGCCCGCGTGGGCCGCACACCAAAGAGCCACTGCAATCTCAAGCGGGTGGCTCATTTAAATAGCTGGGGTGGGCCGCCCCCCCCCGACAATCACATGGAGGGGGCAGGCTGTCTGTCCCCAGCATGGCATCAGCTGCCTGTGCGCAGGCACTGACACCATTTTTAAAGGGCTGTCAGCCTCACCAGCTTATTTAAATATTTAAAGACAGATTGAATAAAATTAAATAAATACATTTCTTTTGCCCCTCTCCCATCCTCCCATTAACAATTACATTAACTATTTGCCCTTCCCCCCCAAAACACTTACCTGCAACATCTGACCTTACCCCCCCCTCCCCCAAACTGTATAAAGTTTAAAGCACAACACTTCCCACCATCCCCTACACCCATGGTGTTAATTTGACCCTGTCCCCCACCACCGCAACCACCCCCCCCACCCCCCCCGCACTGATAAACTTACCTTTTCCCCCTCCCCACCAGTGTGGCGCCTCATTTCCCTGGATGGGGATCTGAAGGCGCGGGAGTGCCAGCTGCCAGGCCAAAGATCATGGTGCGCCCTCTAGATTAAGGGTAAGTACATGCAAATCTATTAATTTTATTCAATTGCATATGGTAATTGTGGTCCTGTCGCCGAGTGATGGGAGGGCCTCCACTGTGCTGTGCCACGACTGGGAGGATCGGGTCGGGCCCTGCCGACATCGTGGTCTGTGGCAGGCCTCATCCGAGGCCATCTTCAGGCCAACCCTGACATGGATCCTGACATTGAGGGCTCCTTATAATCCAGCTGATAGAGTGGGAACAGTGCAGATTTACCAAAATGATACAGGGTCTAAAGGGTTAAGTTGTGCGTTTCGGTTGCGTAATCTTGTGTTGCATTCCCTTGAGTTTAAAGGGTTGAGGGAAGATCTAATTTGGTGTAATTAAAATAAAAGGTTTCAATAGGGTAGATACAGAGAAACTATTTCATCCAGAACAAGGGGGCACAATCTTAAAATTAGAGCCAGGCCATGTACGAATGAAATCAGGAGCGATTTTTCACTCAAAGGGTAGTGGAATTCTGGAAATCTGGAATTTTCTCCCTAATTGGTCAATTTAAAATTACACACTAAGTTAGACAGATTTTTTAGTAGGTAGGTATATAAAAGGATGTGGATTAGAGGCAGGTAAATGGAGTTGAGGTACAGACCAATCATGATCTAATTAAATAGTGGAACAGGTTCGAGGGGCTGAATGACATATTCCTGTCCCTATATTTCTAATTTACTTTTAAAGTTAGTTAATGACAGCGAGTGCAGATTCTGCCAGTTTTAAAATGTTAAAAATGGTGAAATGTTTGCAAGAGCTTAACACTTTTAAACTTCCAGTTCACAAGTTTGCAAACTTATATTTCGGTTGTAGCTGATAGTACAGGCCAGCCAGGAAGACAACCATTAGTTTCAGTTACAGGGTGGCTTCTTGCTGTTTGAAATGAGTTGTATCATCTTTCAGATTGGGCTGCTCAGTGGACCAACCTGCCACAGGGAGAGAAAGCAACTATTGTTTCTCACATTATGGTGCATCTTTTACAGCTGATTGTGGGAGTAGCGATGAGGAAGACGTTCCCCGACCTGCACTGTTTTCATCAGTAAGAAGGCTGCTAAGTGGAAAGCAATGGGGACCAAAATCGTAGGTTATAGCTTTGTGGTCTTGGATTAGTTCACTGTAAAATTGGCTTCCATCTACAACAATAAAATCAGGAAACACATAAGTACAGAGAAACGAAAACACAGGTCCCTACCGTACTTTTCTGGGGCTTTTTAAAAAATCTTAGTAGCACTAGTTCTTGATGCACCTTGTGTACACTGTAATGGTGCATTAAGGGAAACAAGTGTTTAAATATGCCAAACACCTCTGATCTTGAGGCAGGTAGTTAACAAAACCAAAATATAAAAGCACATTAGTCTTCAAATTGTTACACAATACCAAGACAGGCTCAACAAAAACATTATTCTTTAGATTTGCAATTAATTACCCTTATGCTTGTAACTTGCATTCAATTTGCATATCTTAAAGAAGTGCAGATTCCTAATAGCTTAGTTATTTAAAGCTGCCTTCTGACTAGTCTAGTTTCAATCTGCTTTGCATGCTTAGAATTTTTCTTGTTCTATGTTTACATTTGTTTATTCTTTGTTTCTAGTTCCCTCTTATTTGTAATCACTTGTACCAGCTACAGATAGAAAAGCCTGCTCAGAAGACAGAGTGAGTGGTCAGATTCTCAGATGCTTTTTTCCCCAGAACACCTTGGTTTGGATATCTGACATGTTCTATACATCTTTCCAATTTCACCCTCATTAGACAAATATATCTTGATGTATAGCTTTCAAGAAATGGCATTTTTTGCTATGCATCTGCTGTGCTTTGTCTTATGCACTAAGTTTGTATGGTTCATTTACTATATTTCTCATATAAATAATTTACATGTTGTGCACTTGTACACATAGATAAGGGTCATCCTTCATTAATATTCCACCTGAGGGTCACATTTTGTATCCATGTTCTGTTTGCAGCAAGCTCAAAACCCAATATAATTTCATGTTTCTTCTAATTGTACTGTGAACTGTGATTAACAAGGACACATGTGGTCCATACTAATTTCTTACAAGTTGAACAAAAATTGACTCATCCAAGTTTGTGTGATGTATCCTGTAAAACTATTAAGGCATCCAAACAGTTCAATGTGGCATATGTTAAAAATGAATGTGGGCCTCTACTTATAGAGCTTTACCTTTCATGTGAGCACAGTGCATCACAGTAACTATACCTACACATCGAGCCAAACTCCTAAGTTACTTTATGTGCTTAAAATATTTTACCAGTTCTTCAAATATGCATCACTAATAGACACTGCAATATCTGTTAGATTTTACCATGTGTCCGTGGCATGGCTGGAACGTATGACCTGATTAAAGTTGAATTTCTAGTATTTTATACTTTTTAAAAAAAATTTGAAAATGAAAGCAATCTGTGATAATTATTTAAAAAGATATTGTAATACAATAACTGATAAATAACATAGTGAGAGCAGTTAGAGTTAACAGAGCAACTTTAATCAGAATAATTGGTTATGCATCATAGCCTCTGCATGCAGAAGATATATTGTACTGTGGATAGATTGTTTTCAAAGATTATATAGAAAGCAATAGAAAGATATGACAATACAATATAATGCTCTGGACTTTGTCCACTGATTTTTGTAATTGAATATTCTACTGAAATGATTAATCAAATATTTGGCTATCTTAAATCATCATAAAAATCAAACCACTTCTTGTTTAAGTGTAAATCTTGCACACTAGAATGTTTGTGTTTTGTCAAACAAGGCCCAATGTAATTCGGATCACATTTTGGGGTTTTTGCAAGCTATTAAATTGAAAACAAAAACCAATTTCAGGATGTGCTTTTTTACTGAAGCAATACAATCACCTTTGTACAACACAACCCGAATGACTGGATCAAAAGTGCATCTGGGGCTGCACTGTAGCTATATAATCTGACTTTTCTTATTTTCTATCATTCAAAAGTTTAATTGTCATAGGCTTTGTAAAATGAAAATGACTATTAAGATTTTATTAACATTAATATTGCATGAAGTGATGTTTACACTTTAGGCAGTGTGCTTATAATTTGAAATGCTTTTTTTAGAAAAACAATGTCCCTAACCACCACATCAACCTCTCGCCATCTTTTCCCCAGACTACGGTGTTAAAGTGTCTGTGCAGCAATATCATTCTCCTCTGAATGCTTGCCTATTGTGTGGTAGAGAATGCTTTTTTTAATAAACATCTTAATTAAAAAACAGAAACGAGTGTGCAATTTTGTGAAACTTAATGCACTGGAATTTTGAACAGAACAAGATTATTAATTTATATGCTGAATTATTATTTCTATTTCTCTCACTGCATTTTTTTTGTTTTAGTTCATGATTAAAGGGAAAGATTTAGATGTTGAATATTAACCTTAGAAATAACATAACCGCTAGAAAAAAGGGATATTGATGAATAATGGTCTGCTTTTTAAATCAAATGTACAGTTCAAAAGTATTTATTTTGGTATAATTGAGCTGTATTACTGGAGAGAAATAACCTTGCTGTAATACCAGAACCTCCAGCACTGTAAGAGCAATGATCACAGAAATTATATTTTTTAATATATTTTTTCTGAGAGTATGCTAAAATTTCTGTACAGTAAAAACTTTCTTTTAACCCTCTCCCATCATCAAGTGCCTTAACATGATCCCCAAACAGGTACTATACTTTCTAAGGCAGTTGTGTTATGGATATTCGATTGCCATTATTACGAATTGAAAACAGATTTAGTTTGACATCATTGCACGGCACAATTTTATAGCAATTATTCAAGTAGGAAATCTGTGCAGTCTTTATTCACTTAGCGCGATTACACTGGGTTCCTTACATATTCTGAGAGTTTCTTTTTTAAAAATCATGAGATTTTGTATTTTAGTTTTCTTCCCTTCTTGCACGGGTTCTCCCTTTTTGGACATCGCCTCTTACCAGGATGTGGAGGAGCTGTTATAATTTTTGAGTTTTTACTATAAATTTGTTCTCTTATTTTCAGTCTCTTAGACTACTCCATAGGTGAGCATTTGTTCTCTATTATTTGTAATGTGCCTTTACCTGCTATTTATCTGAGTAATTTGCAGTAGCCCAGGGGTTGAACACAGAGCCCTTTATTTTGGGTTATTCACGTGATCTTCTTCAACTTTGTAAAGTACAAAAAGGACTTCACCATGGTTAAAAAATGGCAAAACAAATTGTATAAACAGTAATTGGGTATGTGAACAGAAGCAATGAAACATGGTAGGTTTACAGTGGATATAAGCTTAACTATCAATCCTCATGAGATTAAAAAATAGCAAACAGTTGTGGTGGGCATCTGATACGTCCATCCAAACATGGATAAGTATATTAAAATGGATGCAAATAATGGGAATTTGTTATTTGATGTAGTCCATTATTGGTGCCAAAGCAACACTGGACCCTAGGAGGACTATACATTCCTGCTGTATAATGTTGCCATTATATGAGAAAAGGGATTTAAAATTTAAAGACCCCAAAAAAGTATAATCAATTATGGGATGACTAATGCACTCCCTCATCCCTCAAAATTGAAAATCTTTATTGCTTTGGAGGCTCCTGGCGATGTGATGCTGCTGCAGGCTTCTGAAGCCCTTCAATCCCTGGTCGGTAATCAAAAGTCCCATAATAGCTATATGATGTTTGGTTTTTGGTTGTGTCTCTAAACAAGCTGGCCTATGAGTGTAACAGACTTTTGACCCCATATGTATAGTGACAGCAAGAAAGAAGCTGTTACCAGGATACAAAGACAAAAATGTATAATTTGTGTCATGGAAGCAACCTCCTGTCACGGGCTTTGCCAATAAGCCCTGGATCAGGGACTAGGAGGTGTCTGATTTTCATCCCTGCTAGCATGCTCTCAGCTTCACTTTACCCATTCGCCCCACTTTGCGGCCCAAGCTAGCCCCAACATGTAGCAAGGCATGTGGTTAAACCAGTAGCACAGGATTTAAAAACATTCACTAACTATTTGGGGCTATGATGGAACTCTGGGTGGTTGCTGGACTTGATATACCGCCCTTTCATAAACTGATAAGCAGAAAATATAACTCTACTGAGGTGATAAGTTGCTGTTTTATGATTGTTATTAAGCAGGCAGTAAAATATCTGATGTTCAGAAAAGCCTCTCTGACATTTAAATAGATTCCTTGTTTCATTTCTCCTTTTAGGTCATACGCATGCCCTTTATTAGGAAGTAGGAAAGGCCTGGTTATGGACTTCTAGATGATGCTATAGCTCCCAGAGCCACTCTGCATTCAGACAACTGTAGCCACAATTTTGCAAAGTGAACCAAGCAATGGCAAGTTTAAGTTATGCACAGGTTTCCCATTTACATGGTCAATCCAATGAGTAGATCAGTGTAGTAATCTATGTGTGGAGCCACGGTAAATGAGCAAGGTCTTAAATGAATACTTCTCGTCTGTATTTACCGTGGAGAAGGTCTTGGAAGCTAGTGAGTTCGAGGGAGGGAACAGCGATATCCTGGAGCATATCAACATTACAAAGGAGGAGATGTTGGAGGTTTTGAAGCACATTAAGATGGATAAATCCCCAGGGCCTGACCAGGTGTATCCTAGGATGCTATGGGAAGCAAGGGAGGAGATTGCTGGGGCCCTGGCAGAGATTTTTGTATCATCGTTAGCCACGGGTGACGTACCAAAAGACAGGAGGATAGCTAGTGTTGTGCCTTTATTTAAGAAGGGCAGCAGGGATAAGCCAGGGAACTACAGGCCGGTGAGCCTTACATCAGTGGTGGGAAAGTTATCGGAAGGGATTCTGAGAGGCAGGATTTATATGCATTTGGAAAGGCAAGGTCTGATTAGGGATAGTCAGCATGGCTTTGTGCGTGGGAAATCATGTCTCATGAATTTGACTGAGTTTTTTAAGGAGGTGACCTAGAGGATTGACGAGGGCAGAGTGATGGACGTTGTCTCCATGGACTTTAGCAAGGCCTTTGAAAAGGCCCCGCATGATAGGCTGGTCCAGAAGGTTCAAACACATGGGATCCAGGGTGAGCTAGCCAATTGGATACAAAATTGGCTTGGTGATAGGAGGCAGAGGGTGGTAGTGGAGGGTATTTTTTTCAGATTGGAGGCCGGTGACCAGTGGTGTGCCGCAGCGATTGGTGCTGGGCCCTCTGTTGTTTGTCATATATATTAATGACGTGGATATGAATGTAGGGGGCATGATTAGTAAGTTTGCAGATGACACCAAAATTGGTGGTATAGTGGACAGTGAAGAAGATTGTCTAAGGTTACAACAGGATATAGATAAACTGGGAAAGAGGGCGAGGGATTGGCAAATGGAATTTAATGCAGACAAGTGTGAAGTGATGCATTTTGGGAAGTTAAACCAGGGCAGGACATATATAGTGAATGGCAGGGCCCTGGGGAGTGTTGTTGAGCAGAGAGACCTTGGGCTGCAAGTACATAGTTCCCTGAAAGTGGCAACGCAGGTAGACAGGGTGGTGAAGAAGGCATATGGCATGCTTGCCTTCATCGGCTGAGGCATTGAGTACAAGAGTTGGGACGTCATGTTCCAGTTGTACATAATGTTAGTTAGGCCGCATTTGGAGTACTGTGTGCAGTTCTGGTTGCCGCACTACAGGAAAGATGTGATTAAGCTAGAGAGGGTGCAGAAAAGATTCACAAGGATGTTGCCTGGTTTGGAGGGCTTGAGTTTTAAAGAGAGATTGGATAGTCTGGGTCTGTTTTGCCTGGAGTGAAGGGGGCTGAGAGGGGACATGATAGAGGTATATAAAATTATGAGAGGCATAGATAGGGTAGATAGCCAGAGTCTGTTTCCCATGGTAGGGGTGACTAAAACTAGAGGGCATAGATTTAATGTGAGAGGGAGGAGGTTTAAAGGGGATCAAAGGGGTACATTTTTCACACGGAGAATAGTGGGTATCTGGAATGAGCTGCCAGAGGAGGTGGCGGAGGCAGGAACAGTAGCAACATTTAAGAGGCATCTGGATAGGTACTTGAATGAGCAAGGCTTAGAGGGATATGGAATTAATGCAGGCAGGTGGGATTAGTATAGATAGGCATTATGGTCGGCATGGACGCGGTTGGCTGAAGGGCCTGTTTCTATGCTGTACGACTCTATGACTCTATGACTCTATGAGTAGATGATGAACTTTCTTGTCCCAGTACACACGAAAAACTGCAGAAAAACCTGGGGCAGGATTTTCCTCGCAGGCTTCAGAACCCTGCTGTCTGGCTCAAATGGGGGTCAGAAACTCGCACAGTGTGGAAAACAGTCAGTCACTCAGCCACGATTTTCCCAAATTGGCCAGTTAGTGGCCAGAGGATGGGCTCACCACTCAAATAAGGATGGCGGGCAGGCTCGAGGCCCTAGCTCAGAAGGAGCAAAAGCTGGCCTTTAAAGGTAAGTGAAAGGGAGGCACCCTTCTCCAAATTTTTAAAATTTAAAATAAAAATAACCTAAGCAGCCAGGCCATGATTGTGGAGGGGGAGCCCCTCAGGGCGGCCCACAGCTGTAGCTGATGCCAGGCAGGCATGGAAGGCCTCTAAACTTGCCTGGAGTGCTGGCCCCTGATGTGCCTCTAGGAAGCCGCTTCCAGACAGTTACACTGTTCCCTGACGCCTCTGGGTACCTGTAGTCCAACTGGAAAATTCCAGTAGTTTCTGACAATAGGCCTTAATAGGCCCTTAACAAGGTTAATTGGCTACCCAAAGCTTGTGGACAGGTAGCCCTGCCGTCACCCCCATCCAGGGGTCAGGATGGAGCCAGGGAACCAGCACCTCGCAGGTGGCACTAAGTTTCACACCTGCCTGCCACTGTGCCCACCCCCATGGGGGCCTAAAAATTCAGCTTCTGATCACAGCTTGTGCCTGGTCACAAACAGTCAAAGTCAATACCTCAAACTCTTTATAAAAATATATTCAGAAAAATAAATTGGGAAAAATTGTTTTCTTTCATGAGTGTAAAGGTCTAAAAGAACTGTACTCTGTTTTATTATGATGGCTTCAAGTTTAACATGTACAGTAATATATTTCAGTGCAATTTGCATAATTACATCATATCAATTAAAAAATAAGAAAGGTTGTTAAATGTGTCTTAATAATACCCCTGTAACCACTATTAACTCAAAATCACTCTGCATCATTTCCAATGCATTGTTTGATGTGTTTCTACGACATTTCTTGGTTTGCTATTACACTAATTTTTATTAATATATTAAAGTCATTATCTTTTTAGAAAGAAGAAAGAACTTGCATTTATATAGTGCTTTTCATGACCTCAGGATGTCCCAAAGTCCTTCACGTTTTGAAGTGCAATCAATGTTGTAATACAGGGAAAGCTAACAATGAATTTTCACACTGCAAGGTCCCGTAAGCAGCAATGAGATAATGACCATATAATCTGTTTTAGGTGTTGGTTGAGGGATAAACGTTGGTCAGGTATTAGGAAAACTAGGAGAACTAGGTGCTTTTCAAAACAGTGCTGTGGGATCTTTGATATCTTCCTGAAAAAAAAGACAGGACCTCGATTTCATTTCTGCAACATTTTTATTTATATATATAATGTGTACAACCTAAATTCTGCTTTGAAAATATCATTAATAACATATTTTAAATAGTATTCAACTGGAAAAGCTGGCCAGAGTTAACTTCTATTTCCAATCTGCAGGTTTTTGCAATATGGGTGTAAATTGTCAACTTTCCTCCCAAGTGTAAAACTGGCATGGTGGATCAGGCACCCGTTATTGGAAGCACCTCATTTTGCTTGACATTTTTTGAACAGATTTACAGCCAAGATTGACATGCAGCAGCCCTTTTACTTTCTGGGTCCTTTACCAATTTATAGGATTACTCCTGTTTGATTACATTTTAGAATGATGGATTATGGTTATTATTCTGTGAAATAACCGATAGTTTTGGCCATGAGGACAGTGCAGCTGTGTGAAATCAATTTTGGAAGAAAGTAAAAAACTGCCAAGAACTTTCCAAAAAACTTGGGAGACTTTTTTGTCAAGTCGTGTTGTTAGTAACAGAAGTATGGAACGTGTTGAAACACAATTCTTTTTTATAGCAACCCATTCATTTTAAATGGGCTAATACATTGCTTACAATTTTATATAAATGTATTCTTTATTAAAATCACTCAGTATGATATTACAGCCTTGGGATATAATTACAAAGTTATGCACTCCAGGGGCACAGTTTTTATGAAAAGGCTTTGACCAGCCTCTATGTTTTTGGCTGGTTTAGGGGGTGGCCGGGAAGAAAAAGTAAAGCTGGTCATCATTCCCATCATAAAATGATGAATTTTAATAAAGTTCATGTCAACTGTGATGCATTGGAAAAATATTTGCCATTCACTTTTCAAGAGGGTGGTATCCCTTTAAGACATTTTCCAACTGTATTATTTTTCCTCTTTCCAATTTAAATTCTGTGACTTTTCACTCATTAAGTAAAGCTCCAATTGGGATTAAAAAATAAAGTGAAAGAGTTTGTTATTGCAGTTGTTAGAAAAGAGCTATCCTGGTAGGGAGCGAGGCTGAGCGGGCTTAGGTGTACGCTGGTCAGTGTTGATGCTACATGGCCATAAATCTTGCCCTTTTTCTGCCTAGTTATTGTGTATTTCTTTGGTGAAAGATTGATTGTAGCAGCAGAAGATGAATTTGCCTACAGACCCTTTCTTCTTTTTTTATACTCCTGATGCCTCACCAAGGTGATAATGCATTTTTGTGCAATCATTTGTTTCAGATTAAATAGCGTGCAGAACATAGGTGAGATTGTCTTGCAAGTGGGCAAACATGAGGGCATGAAGATGTACAACTGTCCCAGGTGAGAATACAGCCCATAACCCCATAGGACTTCCAGGTTTTCCTGAAGGAGAATCACCTGTCTGAAGAAAGTGCATTATTCATTCACTATAGGTGCAGTTCCTTTTATTCTTCCTTCCTGCCTAAAATGAACTTCAACTTATTTGCACATCTCTTATTATAATGATTAAAACTATTGTATTTTACACTGTGAAACTTTGAAAGTCAAGCAAACACTTTCATCTTGACCTTTCTGCAACACTGCCCCATATTCACTGCTTGTCAGCATATGTTGGTCTGGAGTCATCCGTCATTGCCATCCGTCACTCCTCTGCCATTCCCATCAGTCCCATTATCTGGGATCAGGAGAGAGCTGAGGATGTAGCCTGAAGGATCATTAAGCCTCCATTCCCAGGTACCACAGGTAGTCCAGGTGGCCTGTTGTTATTTATAATAAAGGAACAACACAGAAGAACTGGATGACAGTGGCCCATGAGGCTTAAAGAAGGACAGGCTGAGGGATGTCACAACTGAAGGACAGCTAAAAGTGGACTCCTTTCCCGGTAAGCAGGCAGGCTTTATTGAACATCTGTTTCAGTATATTGCCTCCAAGATTGATTAATTTAATTGTTTGCACTTTGCTTTAGTGAAATTTGAATACTTGATGTCAGCTTTGAAGGATGTTGTACGAGTTTCTTTGCCTTCTCAAACAGACTTATCCTTGCAGCTAGATGTCATGGGTCCAGATATTACAAATGCAAACTTGATTTTAACATGAAAAAGCAACTGCTGTGGCTGGTGCCAGATTCACTTACACATTTTCAACAATGCTACACAAATCATATGTTTCAGAAAAAAATGGAACAGAAAGTTTGTAATAATGCAATGATTGCAGATGACATATTTTGAATAATCCTGCTGTACAGTTTTCTTTATTTTAAAGCGTCAGTTTGGTCTGCTTTAGGGACTTTATGGTTATTCCATCATGTCAGCAATTCTTCCTCAGAGTGTATTATAGAAAGAAATGGTGGGATGCTGATTAGTATCTACATTGTAGCCAGAACACAAATGGCTTTCGATGCCATTAATGAATCAACATCATATATTATTCCATAACTTAACCAAATGTTGAGAAAAAATATTAATAGTAGAAATAAAGGAATACAAATAATAATCTAGGTTTTAAGAAGAGAAATATTAACGCTTGTGAAAGATGCTTGTCTGCCCCTGAGACTGACCACACAATACATCCTTCTACACCAGTCAGCGCACCAAGGCCAGAGCCAGGTGCCTATGGTACTTGTATCCTTCCACATCAGTCATACTGTACGGAGCAGACAATTAATTCTGGAGCAAAATTGAAAGTCAGAGGCAGAGTGTGAAAGAACAGAGTGACAATAATAAAGTGCCCCTGCCTCACATTAATCTCCTTCACTTCAGGGCTGTCAGAGGCGGCCTGGCGGTGACTAATGCCAAGCTTTGCATACAGTGGTCACAGACATGAGCAGCATGCTCCCTTTACAGCACCCGCGATTCGCTTTGTTGAGTTTTTGACTCCTGCAGAATCATCGAAAAACTGTAGCCGCTGGTCAAAGGTAGAACATTGAAGCCTTCATCATATCTATTGATCGATGTGTATGATACCCGCCTCAGCTTTAGAAATGGAGCACTCGAAACACAAGGGAGAGTGTTCAAAGAAGTTTCCAAATGGATTAACTCAGAAGGAATGGGTTAAAAAAAGTCAGCTATCAATAAAGTAAAAAACTTTTCTCAAAGTAGCACTCGAATAGAGAAATGAGGCAGAGCACACTGTTGTAGTATACTAATCCCTTACGTTGTGAAACAGTGGACACACATTTGGGAATTGTGTTTTATTGATTTTATTGTCACTTCTTGCACAAACAGTAAATGTGCTAACATTTGAGGTACAGTATAATTATTCCAGAAAAGTAAGACATCAAAGAAAATGTATTTTTAAATGCACAGGCTCCGACAGGAAGACTGGACTGCTCAGAGTGGTCAATAGGTTAGGGAATTATTAGTCAATAGAAATTAGTATAATACATGGCAAAAGCAACTGAACAAAAGAGCGAATATGATGATTTTTCTGTAACAAAAGATATTGAGTTGGTCAGCTTGTTGCAGAAACAGTGGACAGAATCTTCCTGGTCCCGTGGGGTGGGTTTGAAGGCAGGACAGGTAGCAAAATCAGATACATTAATATAAAAGCAAAATACTGCGGTTGCCGGAAATTTGAATTAAAAACCGAAAATGCTGGAAATACTCAACAGGTCTGGCAGCATCTGTGGAGAGAGAAGCAGAGTTAATGTTTCAGGTCTGTGACCCTTCATCAGATGGGTTCATTCACTGACCTGAAACGTTAACTCTGCTTCTCTCTCCACAGATGCTGCCAGACCTGCTGAGTATTTCCAGCATTTCTTGTTTTTATTTCAGAACTCAGATATATTAATTAGAAATAAAAACATGAAATGCTGGAAATACTCAGCAGGTCTGGCAGCATCTGTGGAGAGAGAAGCAGAGTTAACGTTTCAGGTCAGCGACCCTTCATCAGAATGAATGAATCCATGAGAGTGGCCAATCTTCCAATAGTGTGACTCATGTGCTCGTTCAACTCAGAAATGGTGAGATTCATGGACTCCTCCATGTTCTGCGCAAGTGGGCGCACAGCCTCAGGGAATTCTGTCAGATGTCCACACATTTCCACGAGCACCCTCTTTGTGAATGACCCCAGAGGCTCAGCATCTCCGGTGACCTGAGCATAGTTGCTGCTATCCTCTGACCTCCGATGCGTACTGCCACCAGCTTCAACTGCCTCCGTCACCTGCTCACATGTGCTGTGTTCCTCACCTTATGACATATGTTCCACATGTGGCACATTTACCAACGAGGTGCCTGTATCTCTGCGACTGGATGGTATACTTGAGTCGTGTAATGCTGCATACTTCAAGTGTCCCTCGCCCTCTGAGACATTTGCTTGCTTGTCTGCTGCAACCTGATGTTCTTCCAGAAATGGCCCTGTGAAGATAAGAAAACATGTTAATGAATGTGATATCTCTGTGCCCCTTCCACTTCACTGTTTCATCATTGTCTCAATTGCCAAAGTCTGCAAATAAGATAAAAGATGTTGAATTGGTTAGATAAGTGTGGCAGAGTTCATGCAAAGACTTTCACCCTCTTTCTGTCAAACCCCCATTTTGCCCTTGGCCACTGCATCCCCTGTCAGATATCATATGATCGCCAAGGCCTCCTCTTCCATCGGCTTCAACACCTTAATGTGGGCCACTCCTCCCCTGCTTTGCCCCCCTTCCTGGGCCTTATGTGCTCTCTTTTCCTGCAAGGATGTATGACAGCATTTTCATGAAGGATAAGGTCAATCTCGGCAGCTGAGATGTTATCGTGCCAGAGAACACCTTGCACGCTTTTGCTGTCATGCTGCCATCCTCATGTATTCCATTTGCTGCCATGCTGCCAATGCCTCCTTCGCACACTGCATGGCCCAGGGCGCTCAAGGCTTAGCATTCCTGGGACTTGTAATTGCTAGACATTGGTTGGAGTCATACCTAGCACAAAGGAAGATGGTTGTGGTTGTTGGAGGTCAATCTTCTGAGCTCCAGGACATCACTGCAGGAGTTCCTCAGGGTAGTGTCCTAGGCCCAACCATCTTCAGCTGCTTCATTAATGATCTTCCCTCCATCATAGGGTCAGAAGTGGGGATGTTCGCTGATGACTGCACAATGTTCAGCACCATCTGCGACTCCTCAGATACTGAAGCAGTCCACATAGAAATGCAGCAAGACCTGGACAATATCCAGGCTTGGGCTGATAAGTGGCAAGTAACATTCACACCACACAAGTGCCAGGCAATGACCATCTCTAACAAGAGAGAATCTAACCATCTCCCCTTGTCATTCAATGGCATTACCATCACTGAATCCTCCACTATCAACATCCTAGGGGCTACCATTGACCAGAAACTGAACTGGAGTAGCCATATAAATACCGTGGCTACAAGCGCAGGTCAGAGGCTAGGAATCCTGCAGTGAGTAACTCATCTCCAGACTCCCCAGAGCCTGTCCACCATCTACAAGGCACAAGTCATGAGAGTGAAGGAATACTCTTCACTTGCCTGGATGGGTGCAGCTCCAACAACACTCAAGAAGCTCGACACCATCCAGGACAAAGCAGCCCGATTGATTGGCACTCCATTTACCACCTTCAACATTTACTCCCTCCACCACCGATGCACAGTGGCAGCAGTGTGTACCATCTACAAGATGCGCTGCAGCAATGCACCAAGGCTCCTTAGACAGCACCTTCCAAACCTGCGATCTCTTCCAACTAGAAGGACAAGGGCAGCAAATGCATGGGAACACCACCAATTGCAAGTTTCCGTCCAAGTTACACACCATCCTGACTTGGAACTATATTGCCGTTCCTTCACTGTCGCTGGGTCAAAATCCTGGAACTCCCTTCCTAACAGCACTCTGGGTGTACCCACCTCACATGGATTGCAGCGGTTCAAGAAGGCAGCTCACCACCACCTTCTCAAGGGCAATTAGGGATTGGCCATAAATGGTGGCCTAGCCACCGATGCCCACATCCCATGAATGAATAAAAAAAAAATTTAAAAATTGCATTGCATAGGCCAGCAGCACTCAAAAGACCCTTAATTCTGTCACTAGCAGTTTTAATGACCCCTTTCCAGACCTCAGAAGGTAATTGAAGTGCTTGCACCACTGTATCCAAGTCCTCCTGATTACACTGAGGCTGGAGACCTCCTCTGCCAGCTTCAGCCAAACATCCTTTGTCACCGAGGCTGGGTGCCTCCCCCCAATCTCAGAAACAGGATGTGACTGCGTGCACACACCGTCTCCACCATAACCTCAAGGAAGGCATCTGAGAATCATGGCGCAGCCCTTGACCTTTTTCCCTCCATTGTGCTCTGCCCTCCAAGTCAGTAGTATTAAATTTACTACAGCCACACAGCAGACCGCCTGACCAGCTTTAAATCCGCCACCTGAAATCACTGTCCCGCTCCCCAGAAATCATGGTCCCAACTCACGTTCATATCTTAAGACTATAAGATGCCACTTACCAGTGTTTCTTCTGTGCATTTTCAGTGAAAGCCTATCCATGTCGAGTTACCCATGTCTGTCTACTATTTTGCCTTATGTTTCAAATGAAGACTGATGCCAAACTCAAAGGCTGAATCTGAAGAGCTCTGCGTTGATCTGCTTTCGACTCATTCAGAATACATCCCTAACATTACTGGTGGGCACACATATACGGGCATCCCTCTGCCACGTGCAATGCTAATTTTAGTGCCCCATGAACATTTAATTTCATCATAGTGACTGGTTGCTGAACTCTTTGGAAGAATCCATTCAATAAGTATTCAAAAGCAGAGAAGTTATGTTAAACTTGTATAGAACTCGGGTTACACCACACTTGGAGGACTGTGCACTGTTCTGGTCTTCACATTTTAAGAAAGATATCGAAACAGTGGAGTAAATGCGAAAAAGATTTACCAGAATGATACCAGAACTGAGTAGGTACAACTGTCAGCAAACACTGAACAGGCTGGGGCTTTTTTTTTCTAGAAAAGAGAAGGCTGAGGGGTGAGCTCATTAGAGATCTTTAAAATTATAAAGGGGATCGGCTCGCTACTGCATGGAGTGGTTGAGGTGATTAGCATAGATGCATTTAAGGGGAAGATAGATATGCACATGAGTGAGAAAGGAAGAGAAATGTATGTTGATAGGGTGAGATGAATTAAGGTGGGAGGATGCTTGTGTGGAAACTAAACACAGGCATAGATCTGTTGGGCTGAATGGCGTGTTTCTGTGCTGTAAAATTATATGTATGAAAATCTACACCCCTTGGGCTGGATTTTAAGGAGCCCTCGATGTTGGGATCCGTGGCGGGGGGTGCCTGAAGATGGCCCTGGGTGAGGCCCGTCACCTCATTAAATAATTAATTTAAATAAACTTACATTGCTTCCTGATGTCCCGATGTGTTCTTTGGCCCAGTAGCCAGCATTCCCACGCCTTCGGATCCCCGTCCAGGGAAATGAGGCAAAACACTGGTGGGGAGGGGGTTAAGAGGCAAGTCTATCAGTGTGGGAGTGGGGTACGGGGTCAAATTAATGTCATGGGTGTAGGGGATAGCGGGAAGGGTTGTAGTTTAAAGTTTATGCAGTTTGGCGGTGGGGGTGGGAAGGTGGAATGGTAAAGGCAAGTGTTTTGCGGGGGGAAAGGGCGAATAATTAATTTAATTGTTATTGGGGGGGGTGGGACAGGTGCAAAAGAAATGTTTTTACTTAATTTAATTCATTCTGTCTTTAAATATTTAAATTAGCCAGTAGGGTTAACAGCCCTTTAAAAATGGCATCAGCACCTGTGTACAGGAAGCTGACGCCATTACCGGGGATAGACAGTCTGCCCCCTCCATGTGATCGGGGGTTGGCGGCCTGCCCCGGCTATTTAAATGAGCAGCTGCCCTTGGAATCGTGGTGGCTCTTTGGCATGCGACCCACGCGAGTGTGCCACCATCTTGAAAATATACAATTCTGCATTGAATTCCTGATAGTATTACTGAATAGGAAGGGGCTAATAGTGTCCTCTGGGAATGTATTTTGATGGTCTGATCTGGTGGATGCAGTCCTCTGGTGGGTGTCTTTCTGCGTAGGCTCTAGATAGTTCCCTAGTGAGAAGGAACATTTTCCTCAACAGTCCAACATGTGGATGGAGGAGGAGGGGAGGTGTATTTTTGACCCTTGGCAGTCTTTTGCTTATGCAGGGAAAGGGAGGAGATGTATGTATGAAACATTTTATAGTCTGGTGTATTGTGGACCAAAGGGTTTTATCTGATTTGGCAGCCAATGCATGTGTTTGTATGTGTGGAGGTGGGATTTAGATTTATATCTGAGTCGAGGGAATTTACATTTACTTCATAGGTAGTTAGATATTTATTCATGTTCTTGCTATGTTGGGAAGCATGTTTCAACAATCACCAGTCCAACTTCATTATTTAAACCCAGATTTAGCCTTTAGCCAAACTCTTACCTATAACAGTTTGAAAAAGTTGAATGTTAAGTGGCTTGAAATCTTACTTCAATCGAATTATTACAAAATAACATTTCAATTTATTTTGCCAGCCACAACAAAAGATGGATGTTGAAGTTTATGTGAAATAGCAGAACTAGCAATGCCGGCTATAGTGATGTTATAATAATAGCAATGACATATCTGTCTATTTGTGAATTGATCAAAGTTTATACAGCCAGGAGACGGAGAATAGCAGATTTGGGAGATCGCAAGGATAGAGTGAATAGATAAAGAAGGGCAAAGCTTTGAGATCACTGGGATAGAGTCAGGAGATAGAGAAGGGCAAAGCTTGAAGCTCACTACCATAGAATCAGGAGATGGAGGACAGCAGAGCTGGGAGATAACAGAGATAGAAACAGGAGGTTGTAAAAATGATGACAGATGATGGAGAAAAACAGAGCTTGCATAATGTAGAAATAGTTTGAAATGGAGAGAGCAGAGTGGAAGATCACTAGAATAGTTAACTGGGGAAAGGAGAAGTGGGCACAGGTTGAACATGGCCAAGAAACCCAGCCAAAAACAAAAACAGTGAAGATAGAATATGGAGAAGAACTGAGCCAGAAGATAGAAAACAGCAAGAACATGGTAGAAAAAGAGAGGTTAAAATTAACAGTTCCACTATGGATAAATAGACATAGAGAAGTAAAGGAAGGCAACAACTTAATGAAACTTAATCCACACTTCCAGTTTCCATTTACATTGTTTGCACAGAAGCTGAAAAGTCAGTTGTTTTCAGGGCTGGTTGAAATTGCCCCGTGATCCAACACTGATCAGTGCTTTTGTGGATGCAAAGTACTTCCCAGCTCCCAGAAATCCAGTGAGGCTGGAAACAGATGTCCGTTAAGTGCTGGTGAATAGTGGAAATATACCTCAATTTGAGATCCATCAAAAATCCTTGTTTTAAAATTCAGATATGGGGAACTTCATGACATGGAAAATACTTCCACCATAATTCCCCTTCCTTTAATATCATAGCTTTTTTATTACTGCAATAGTTCAGCTCATAGTTGCCAATCATCCCTTTTGGAGTGGACCACTAGCCTTTCCTATATTAGAACAGTGCTTTGGGACATCCTGAGGTCCTGAAATGTACTATAGAAATGCAAATCTTTCTTTTCAGTCCCCATTCACATTGTTTGCGCTGAAGCCTGGAAAACTACTGATTTGGGGAACACTGAAATCTTCAGTTGCCCATTTACTTCTGTGCTGTCCTATCTCCGCTCATGTGTACAAAAGGGCACAGGACAGAATCTAAGGGTTGCTCCATATGTGCGTGGATATAAAAATGAGAGATGACTGCACACAGCAGCCATTTGTTGTCCTCTAAACCCCAATGGCTGCTGGCATCATGTTTGATTGAACTATGCTCATCTTGGTGGCTCTTTGCTGGAGAACTGGCACAGCAATGCTCTGAAGCTGTGAAGCTGAGAAAAGCAGACATGTATCATGGCAGAAGGACATTGCTGTACTTGCAATGCCTTCCTGGGAGCTATTGCCTTGGATGTGATGATGGTGCCTTGTATCAAGGAAGCAGAAATGGTGTGAGTGTATCGCCTGCAGAGACATGAAAATATGAGCCTGAACTCTGCATCATTCATGAGACATCATTCACGAGACATCAAATATATTTAATAACAGAACTTACTGGAATTCAGATGAAAGTGGATAATGGACCCTATGTATGTATGCTGTGCAAAATGTTGTTAGTATTTTAGGCACACTTGCTATTTTTATGAAGTATCACAGATAAAGCTGAGTACAATCTGAACATTAGGTCAGAATAAATCTATTTGTTGCAGTGGTTTGAAGACTGAGTTTAGAACATGAATCTTCAGCCTGCCCTTAGTGACCCCCTTGCCATGATCAGCCCCCAAACCCTAAATACCCCTCTTCAAGGGTGCCAAGCATTTGAGGTGCCCTCATCCTGCAGCTGCAGCCTCAGCAATGGCCACCGCTAGTGGTGGTGATGCTGAGGTTGCTGAGCTGCCGGTCCTCTGATTGGGCCAGCAGCTCTTGGGGAAAGGCAGCATCCTTAATAGGATGGTAGCCCTGGCAGCAGCAAATTAATTGGCTGCCGCTGGCTAAATGCAGCTCTAGGTCCTGCCTCATGCCGAAGTGGGGTTGCCTCCTACTTTTGGCCCTGGCGGTGGGACTTCTGCTGCCTCAGAAAAATTGCAGCCATTGACAATGCATCAGAGTGGAGTCCAGATACATTTTACTGAAGGAAAAAAAGACGAGAGATAATGTTTTTTACTCTAAATTGCACAGAGTTGATGTTTATTGAAGTTTGGCAGCATACTGTATCAGTAACGCAATATTGTTAGCTTGGTTGATGCTGCGATATATAGACCAGGATTCCAAAGTTTAATCCCTTGTCTGTATTGAATTAGTTCATCTCAACTGGGAACTATCTTTGGCATCCGCATCAGTGGGCTATGAAGATGAAAGAAAATCAACCAAGGCTGCTATTCCTGATTTTTATCCAATGATGTCTGCTGGAAAGTGCTTTTGTATAGATATTGGGTTATGGTTTGGCTTAACTGTGGTATTTCCACATGGCTGATATTCTGTACCTAGGTTCAGAGATGAAGAATGGTCCCTTGGACAAGATTCTGCAGACCGCTAATGCCCACTCCAGAATGAACGTTTACGAAAGGAGCAGAGAAAAGGGTGAAAATTGCAAAAAAACACAAAGTATCAAGGCTTGAGATCTCAGATGCTCCCTACACTGTTCATTGCTACTGTGTTATGTAGGTTTTTATTTTGAGTTTTATTTTGATCTAACATCACCCATGATCTGACTTTTAATGAGGACAGTTCCAAAACTTTGTTCAGAATGACAGACTGAACATTACCTTTCCATTCGTTGCAATACAACAGCTATACATTTATAGGGCACTTATAGTGTTAGTGTGATAAACACAAGTTTCCTCAATCTTTTTAACAGTGAAAATCTTATGCTCATCAAAGCCTATCAGGGCTCATTTGCATGGCTGCACCATTCAATTACATGGAAATTTCCTGGGTTCACACCACTCTTGCAGTTGATGTAACTTTACACCTAAATGAAAGGTTCTATCAGCTCTCCATATCAATTCAGACACATGTAAGTGGGGAGTTGGTGAGCTGAAGAGGGCAGCAGCTTTACTTTTTGATTACAGGCTTCCAAACAACTTTCTAAAATCTCTTTCTTCACTTTTTTTAATCACTGACACCCATCCTTCATTTTTACAGAATGCTTTCCCCTATTTCCAGAATTCTTTTAGAACACCTAACTTCTCCAACCCTCACATCTATTCTCAGATTGACTTCAGACAAAGGATGGCTTTCCCCATTGACAAACCCCTCTTTGCCATCATAAGGGAGGATGACTTAGAGCATCTGTGAGTCCTGACCAGGAGAATCAAGCAGCATAGCAGAGGGTAGCAGTCGACCAGGCCTTCACCAATGTGTATACAGGCCACCCCAGTCCAATGTGGACCTCTCTGAGGAGCTGTGAATCTGTTGATTGAAGCTCTCCAAGGATGTTATTGGGCATCTCTTCCAACTTCATTAGGAAGATTTGAAAACCTGCTCCACTGTCACAACTACTCTGTCCAAGGCAATTAAACAGAAGTCCTCAACTTTTACAGTTTTGCATCTTCCCAGGCTGCCACAGACTGCATCAACTCACCAAGGCTCATTTGACAGCATTTTCCAAACCTGTGACCACTATTGTCTTGATGAACAAGGGCAGCAGGTGCATGGGAACATCACCACCTGCAAGTTCCCCTCCCAACCATACACCATCCTGACTTGGAACTATATTGCCATTCCTTCACTGTCACTGAGTCAAAATCCTGGAACTCCCTTCCTAACAACACTGTGGGTTCACCTATACCACGTGGACAGCAGCAGTTCAAGAAGGTGGCTCAAAAAATAATGTTGTAAAGACTTCATGTGAGTGAGGAAATAAAAGGGGAAAACCCTGAAAAGTGCGCAACCCAAAAAAAAAATTAAGTCTGATAGTGAAAAGAAGTGCAGTAAACCCCCGAATATGGCAGAGTATCCATTCAAGCGGTCAAGCTGAAAAAAATTAAAAAGATATAAAAACTCTAGCAAAGAAAAAGCAAACGGGAAAACCCTTGAACTGCCTATTGAATAACTGTCTAAACATTAAAGCAAAGTACTGAAAGAGAAAAAACAGAGGACACTGTCAAGCACCTGTTACACTCCATCAAAGCAGCTAGCCTGGAAAAACAAATTTCTTGAAGGGGGAACAACACAGAGTTAATAGAACAAGTTTTAAAACAGGTTTTAAGCCACAAATGGAAAAATTATAGTAAGTACAGTGCTGAAGGCACACACAGAGCTGAACAAAGTTAAATATAGAGAAAAAAGCAAAAGAACAGCAGAAGGATGGATATCAAATTTCCCAGCATGAACTGGAAAGCCATTGATATCCTATCCGAGTTCAAACTTTTTAAACAAAGAATTCAGTTATTCTTCATAGACCAAATGGTTGCAGAACCAGAGAAGCAGGCTGTGAAAATACTGATAGCAGTTAGAAATGAGGGGTTATACAGATTCAATACCTCTGCCTTATGTGAAGAGGACCAGAAAGATCCCGCAAAGATATGGAAAGTGCTAGAAGATCAGCTTTGGGTAAGAGTGAATTTTAGAATTCATCACCTGGAGCTGATGTCCTACAGGCAACAACCACAGGAATCAATAGATTAATTTGCCAGTAGATGCCATAGTAAGGACAACAAATGCAATTTTTCAGAAACCGAGCTGTCAGAGTGAATAATGGAGCTGGTGGCTGTCTCAACACCTAGTGAAGCTTTTCAAAAAGACCTCTTGGGGAAAAAGAAAGGTGATAGCATTGATGCGCTGCTAGAAGATCCAGGAAATACAAAGCCATTCTAGCTGGACAACAGCATTTGCAAGCACTAGGTGAAGCCAACAGTATTGGCACGGTAACCAGATCACAAAAAGCAAGCAAGCTGTGTGGTAAGTGTGGTTTGTCCGACTCACCGCGAAGTTGTCCTGCATTTCAAGATCTGTGCAAGGCGTGCAGTGCAAAAGGGCACTGGCCCGCCTATGCGAGAAATCTGGCTCCAAAGGCACAGCCAGAAGTTATAATAGGACACAAACAAACAGAAGACAGGCACAGCTGCATGGCAACAGCAGCAAGGAGAGCGCCAGAGACCTGTGTAAACATATGCTGATACATGAAGTCCACAGCAAAATAGACCTAAGACAAGACTCAGAGTGAAGCAATTCTCAGCCAGAAGTTAAGCAGGCATTTCACATTGTGAACCTGACACGTTGATAAAGTCAAACAACTGCTTTTGCTACTATTAATATCATGTGCCCAAAGAAAGTTGGCAAGCACACACTCAGGACTAAGATTGACACGGGAGCTAGTACAATCATCCTACCAGTGCGAATTCTGAAGTATATGTACCGGGGTTGTTGGAAATTAATGATACAACTGACAACTGCAAGGTTAACTGCATACAATGGGCTACCCATCCCTTGCAGTGGCACATTAACAATGCAAAGAAGCTGTGGCAAGTTGGCATGGAAACCACAACTATTTTAACTGGTAGACATGAGCAGACGAGGAGAGGCAGGACTGCCAGTGTGTATGGACTTCGACATTGTAATTATCCATGAGATTACCAAAGTACCCACTACAGCAGAAGAGACCAAGGGTCCCCGCATTGAGTCAGTCCAAGACTTACAACAAATATACCTGGACAGGTTCGAAACCATAGGAGATTTCAAAGGCGACGTCGTACCGCACCTCAGACAGGGTGCACTTCCTGTGTCCAGCCCCCTGATGTCTGAGAATGAGTCACAGTTCTTTCAGGATCTCGGTGGTTCTGGTTTGGAGAGTATCAGCCCCTTCTCAGAGACATTACACCAAGAGAATGAAGATCCAAGTTCTGTTGATGAACGTTCTTGGTCAACAAGCAGTGTTTCTTCATGCTTCAGTGACTCAGAAGAAGAGATTGATGTTGTAACCATTGAGAAGTAAAGGCTGGCAGTGGGGAGCATTGCAAAGGGAAATGTCCAAGGACCGGCACCGACTTGCAGACTCTGGCCAGCATCAAACGGTGCAGCCTGGAAATCCAGCAACAGCAAAACTATGCCGTGCCCTCACCTTTGCTCTCTAGAGAACCGCGAGCACCAAAACAAGCCAGAACGGACAGGTACCTCCATGAGGCCAAGTACTTCTTCCCTACAAGTCCTCGACTTTGAGCCCCGGGCCTTCATAGGCAGAGGATGACGAGAGGCGAAGGACACATAATGTCATGGAGAGGCAGAGGAGGAATGAGTTGAAGCATTGTCTGTTGGCTCTTCGAGATGAGGTGTCGGAATTTTCCAAGAATGACAAGGCCTCAAAAGTGTCATCCTGAGAAAAGCAACAGAGTATATTAGCAGGCTGAAGGTAGAGCAGCAGAAACTGAATGCACAGAGGGAGAAACTTCAGAAAGAACAGAAAATTCTCTGAGGTGCAGTCGACACTGTTCGAAAAACAAGGATGAAATCCACATCTCCAGAAGGTTATACCGTAACAAGATCTGGAAGAGTTGTCGAACCACCAAGACGATAAATGGACTCTTAAGCTTCTGCACTTGTAAGTTTCACAATCCCTATCTTTATACTTGTAAATTTTATAATCTCTATCCCTGTATAACTAATTTTGATATTATCCAATTTTATGTGTTTTACTTGTAGCGTATGAGATTTATCTTTGGAAAGATAGGGGATGTTGTATGATCGCTTTCAGAGTGATGTCCCCTTAAGAACTCAGTATGCCAATGAGTTAAGTACCAGATGTAGTCAGATGACTAGAAGCCATCATCATTCTGTACTGTAATACCCTGGGTAAAGGTTCTGTATATAATTTGCTCTGTATTGTATATACTAGTTTAGCTAGGGGGAGCAGGGGAGGCGATGGTGTAGTGGTATTGTCACTGGATTAGTAACTCGGAAACCTAGGGTATTGTCCTGGGCACATGGGTTTGAATCCCACTGCAGCAGATGGTGGAATTTGAATTCAATTAATAAATCTGGAATTTAAAAAAACTAGTCAAATGATGGCCATAAAACCATTGTTGATTGTTGTAAAAACCCATCTGGTTCACTAATGCTGTTTAGGGAAGGAAATCTGCTGTCCTTACCTGGTCTGGCCTACATGTGACACCAGACCTACAGCAATGTGCTTGACTCTTAAATGGCCTAGCAAGCCACTCAGTTGTATCTAACCGCTACAAAGTCAATAAAGAATGGAACCGGACGGACCACCCGGCATCGACCTACGCACCAGAAACGACAACGGCAAACCCAGCCCTGTCGACCCTGCAAAGTCCTCCTTACTAACATCTGGGTGCTTGTGCCAAAGATGGGAGAGCTGTCCCACAGACTAGTCAAGCAATAGCCTGACATAGTCATACTCATGGAATCATACCTTAGAGACAATATCCCAGCACCACCACGCCCGGGTATGCCCTGTCCCACTGGCAAGACAGACCCAGTAGAGATGGTATACAGTTGGGAGGGTGTTGCCCTGGGAGTTCTCAACATTGACTCCAGACCCCATGAAGTCTCATGGCATCAGGTCAAACATGGGCAAGGAAGCCTCCTGCTGATTACCACCTACCACTCCCCCTCAGCTGATGAATCAGTACTCCTCCATCTTGATCACCACTTGGAGAAAGCACTTGGAGAAAGCAAGGGTGTAGAATGTGCTCTGGGTGGAGGACTTCAATGTCCATCACCAAGAGTGGCTCAGTAGCACCACTAGTGGCCAAGTACTAAAGAACATATCTGCTAGACTGGGTATGTGGCAGGTGGTGGGGGAACCAACAAGAGGGAAAAACGTACTTGACCTCGTCCTCACCAATCTGCCTGCTGCAGATGCATCTGTCCATGACAGTATTGGTGGGAGTGACCACTGCACAGTGCTTGTGGAGATGAAGTCCTGCCTTCACATTGAAGATACCCTCCATCGTGTTGTGTGGCACAACCACTGTGCTAAATTGGATAGATTTAGAACAGATCTAGCAATGCAAAACTGGGCATTCATGAGGTGCTGTGGGCCATCAGCAGCAGCAGAATTGTACTCAACCACAATCTGTAACCTCATGGCACGGCATATCCCCCACTCTATCATTACCATCAAGCCGGGAGACCAACCCTGGTTCAATGAAGAGTGCAGGAGGGCATGCCAGGAGCAGCACCAGGCATCCCTCAAAATGAGGTGTCAACCTGGTGAAGCTACAAACGAGGACTACTTGTGTGCCAAACTGTGTAAGCAGCATGCGATAGACAGCTAAGCGATCCCATAAGCAACAAATCAGATATAAGCTCTGTAGTCCTGCCACATCCAGCCGTGAATGGTGGTGGACAATTAAACAACTAACTGGGTGGCATAGTGGTTAGCACTACAGCCTCACAGCCCTAGCAAAACTGGAGTCAAGGGGAATCAGGGGTAAAACTCTCCGCTGGTTGGAGTCATACCTAGCACAAAGGAAGATGATTGTGGTTGTTGGCGATCAATCATCACAGCTCCCGGACATCACTGCAGGAGTTCCTCAGGGTAGTGTCCTAGGCCCCACCATCTTTAGCTGCTTCATCAATGATCTTCCTTCAATCATAAGGTCAGAAGTGGGGATATTCGCTGATGATTGCACAATGTTCAGCACCATTCGCGACTCCTCAGATACTGAAGCAGTCCACATAGAAATGCAGCAAGACCTGGACAATATCCAGGCTTGGGCTGATAAGTGGCAAGTAACATTCACACCACACAAGTGCCAGGCAATGACCATCTCTAACAAGAGAGAATCTAACCATCTCCCCTTGTCATTCAATGGCATTACCATCGCTGAATCCTCCACTATAATATTCTGGGGGTTACCATTGACCAGAAACTGAACTGGAGAAGCCATATAAATACCATGGCTGCAAGAGCAGGTCAGAGGCTAGGAATCCTGTAGTGAGTAACTCACCTCCTGACTCCCCAAAGCCTGTCCACCATCTACAAAGCACAAGTCAGGAGTGTGATGGAATACTCTCCACTTGCCTGGATGGGTGCAGCTCCAACAACACTCAAGAAGCTCAACACCATCCAGGACAAAGCATCCCACTTGATTGGCACCCCATCTACAAACATTCACTCCCTCCACCACCGTTGCACAGTGGCAGCAGTGTGTACCATCTATAAGATGCACTGCAGCAACTCACCAAGGCTCCTTAGACAGCACCTTCCAAACCCACGACCTCTACCACCTAGAAGGACAAGGGCAGCACATGTATGGGAAGACCTCCACCTGCAAGTTCCCCTCCAGGTCAGATACCATCCTGACATGGAACTATATCGCCGTTCCTTCACTGTTGTTGGGTCAAAATCCTGGAACTTCCTTCCTAACAGGACTGTGGGTGTACCTACCCACACGGACTGCAGCGGTTCAAGAAGGCAGCCTACCACCACCTTCTCAAGGGCAATTCGGGATGGGCAATAAATTCTGTCCTAGCCAGTGACGCCCACATCCCATGAATGAAGAAGCAAAAGCCGCAAATAAACCTTCTCGAGATCTTAAAGGAACTGGAATCCACATACATCATTATGTTGCTTAAGATAACACAAAGAGACTCATGATACTCACCACCACATTCTTAAGGGCAATAAATGCTGGGCTTGTCAGTGATGCCCACATCCAATGACCGAAAAGAAAGGCATCTGTGCAACATTAGCCAGTGAGCTGTTGGGACATGTACTGTGCAAACGACAAATATTCTCCTTCATAGAACAGCCCAATTTCTCCATGTGAGCACCAGCAGAGGCACAGAGCCAGGGACTTCTAAAGGATGGCTAGATTCCCCAGGGTGGCATGATGGCACATACATGGCACTGAAGACGCCAACTGAGCAGTCACTGATCCCTATGAACAGGAAAGCTTTCCATTCTCTGAATATCCGGCTTATCTGCGATGCAAACCGGGCTGCTGCAAAGAGCATCAGATGTTGGATTCTGCAGGACGTCTTCATCAATTGATTAACTGTAGTGGCAGCACCTCAGCCACAGTTTCTTCTACACTCCCTACCGAATGACACCACAGCAGGCATCTTTGGCCCAACAGGACTTTACCACTAATCATCACCTGAGTGAGGAAATCCACCCAAATGAGTACTGCCTTTCCTGAAAGAATGTCACAACAGAGCAGAAAATAACTGTACAGTGTATTTCATACAAAACATTTCTTTTATTTACAAAAAAAATGATATATCTTCCTACTCTTTCTTAGTATCGTGCTTCCCTGCATGTGTCAACATGTCAACCGATCTCCGATCCTAATGCTGCAACTAAGTACTCCCTGTGGGCTTGTAATATGAGAGGTGGTGGGCTGCTGAGGCTGGACTAAAGAATCCTGACTCAGGTTTCCCTCAACACATGGCTGTGTGCCGTCAGAATTAAAGAAAATGTACTCCATAAATTAAGTTGTATGCTACTGTTTAGATAGAAATATATATAAGATTTTTAAAAAATATATTAGACACTGGTTTTAGAGATAAAATTTGCAATCAATGTTTGGTGTCTCTACAGAATGTGAGTTTCCGCCTGGTGCAGATAATTCTGTTCAGGTTAGAGCTGGCCAGGTAATATAAAAAAAAAATACAGACACAGACAAAGGCAAGATGAAATATTAAAAACAGAAAATGCGAGAAAACACTCAGGTCAGGCAGCATCTGTGGAGAGAGAAACCGAGTTAAAGTCTCAGATTGATAATTTTTCATTAGACCTGGAAGATGTTAGGGATTAACAGTTTTTAAGCAAGGATCGAGCCATGGAAAGAGAAGCAGGAGAGAAAGGAAAGAACAAAGGATGAGGTTTCTGATAGGGTGGAGCGCAAGAGTGATTTCATGATAAAAGTGATGAAGGGTACAAGGTAAAACAAGTCATAATGGGGCAAGTAAAGATGAGGGTCTACCTTCTACATTTTGTTTGGTTTTCAGATTTCCAGCATCTGCAGTATTTTCCTTTTGATGAAAGGACTGAAAGTGGACGCAAAGGTTCATGGACGTTAAGTGTCAGGACTGGTAAGAATAACTGAACCCACATAAATTAATAGGTCAGCATTTAATTCTAATGGGAATGGTAGAGTCTGGGCATAAGAAAAAAAACATATTCTTAATCCATTTTGTCATACATAATGGCAGAGCATTTGTTTAAAAGGTTGCGATGTTGAAAATAATTTATCCAATGGTTTCTTGCAGAGGTTCCTTGTGAGGATGCACATTCCTTATAATAGGAATGACCTGGTCAAGGCGATTAACTAAATATAAAAAAAAACATCCTCAGTCCTGTTTATTCTTACCCTTTTCCATTCTGTTATTATTCATTGTCATAAAGGAGTCAATCTGATGAGACTATGTCAGTTACATCAGACCCTTCTCTATCATCTGAGAGATGACATCACTGATGTCATAATGCATGGTAGAAATCTTTCGACAGTACGTGATGTGCAGCCCCGCAATCTCCTTCAAAACCAGAGAATGAAGAACGATAGGAGAGGTTCACATTTACAAAAGGAGGAACAATTGCTTTCCAATGAATCAATCAATATTATAAGCAATCAGCTAATTGATTACATTCTCACATACCTTGTAGACAGCAACAGCACATTACACAGAAGATGAAATAATTTTTCTGATTGGCCTGCCAACCCTGTCAGGCCAAATTCTGTTCGGAACTGCAGAAAGCCCTTTGGGCTACACAAATCGCTTGCTTGATTGCTTGCGGGATTGATATGCGCTGCCAACACTAGCAGCCCAACTTTACGTGAGGCCAACAAGCCTCTGAAATCAATCGACAGTGTCAGGTTGCAGGTCACGGTTTCATTCCTTGTTACATAATAGCTATACTTAAAACATTGAACTATATGTTACAGATTAGCAAAGGCTTGTATGTTACCCCAGCATTGTTTCTTTCCATTAGGTTTACACAAAGCTCCCCTTAACATATCTAGCATTGAAGCTACTAGACAATAAGTCAAATATGTTTTGCAGGAATCCATACAAGCTGCTGGAGTGGATCTTTACTAAGTCATGTGTTAATAAACACTAGCTGGTTACATTTCTATTAATCAAATTGAATGCCAGTTACAACTCTGAGAATCAGAGCTCAGAGTGCCTGATCATACCTTGTTCAGCTTCATAGTACTGTAATTAGACTATGGCATGTTGGCTGGGTTGAAAATAAAATTTGACATGATTAGTTAAAGTTCAACAAACTTTGTTGAGTGTACATAGACACAAAGATTAGTTTTGTAATATGAGAAAAGCCTGTGCCTTCAATATACAAAAAAAGTCTATCCAACTTGGGTTGGCTCACAAACAGATGGAGATTTCCTGGACAGCTGCTCAGTGACTTTGATACCTAGCTCATACATGAAGGGTTAGATCAGTTATGAAGCTACTACTTAAACCCAAAACATCTTAATTTTGTTAACTGAAATACTGGTGCACTCAAAATAGTGGTACTGCTAATTCAGTGAGTGGAAGAATCAGTGAGAGGCATATCCCTATCTCTCAGTGATTTTGAACTACTTTGGTAGAAAGCTTAAAAGCCCAATGACCTCAATGAGATAAGTGTGTGCCCCATGATCCTGTGTACTAAAGCTGTGAAAGTTATGGAAGCCAGAAGCTTAAAACTTGTAGGCATTGTCGCAGATCAGCTCTACGCCTTGGTACTTTATGATCTGCACCCATTTTAAAATGTGCTCTCCAGAGTCTAAAAGCAGAACTTTACAGGGAACCAAAGTAACATGTGGGATCTGAAGAATTCTAACACTTGTTTAATTTAATGGTCCTATTTCTGTGTGCATATAGGTTCTGTGACAAGAAATAATTGAACAGTTTCTTGACAAGATGGGGTGTTTAATACAATTTCACTTATCAACCCAACATATAATAATTAATAGTGACAATTTGAACTATGGAATGGGTAAGATGTATTCAGTGTCTTAAATTGGTTACGTGAAACTCAGGTGGTTACTCTAATGGGCAGACAATCCATATCGGTGGAGAGTTGAAAATTTATCCCATTGTCACTGACATGGGGTTAGATTTTAACTTGGCTGGCCTGCCATCAACAGGGTGGTAGCTGCACAAAGGTGACTTCATGATCAAATTATGCTGGCGCTCTGGTCACTACCAACTTAAAAGGAGCTTACCGCTGAGCAGCTGAAGTGCCCACCTGTTTCAGGGAATATGGCCTTTATTATGCAAATCCAGGTCTTATGTACATAGGACCCCGATTGCTATTTTAAGACTTGTTTTAAGAACTGGGCAGAGCAATTGTCCAGCAGAAGAGGAGACGAATAGCAAGTTTTTATTTATTTTTGTGGGGCCAGGAGGCCTTCATCTTAGGCAGTCCCGCGGGATCAAGGATGACTTACTTCCACTCCAGTATGATGTGTTCTGAGATGGCTGATCTGCAGACTCATGAGGGGCAGGTAGATGAGTAGTTTGGAGGTTTGTGCAATCCCGCCGATGCCTTGACTTCGCCTCTGCATGTTCCTGACGAAGTCCCTCGAGGTGTACGATGCCTTCCCGAATGAGATTTTTCCACCTAGGACGGTCAGGAGCCAGGGACTCCCACAAGTTAATGCGGATGTTTGATCTCTTCAGGGATGCTTTGAGGGCATCTCTAAAGCGTTTCTGCTGTTCTCCTGGGAGTCTCCTGCTACAAACAAGTTCTGAGTAGAACAGCTGATTTGGGAGTCTGGTGTCAGGCATGTGAAAGCTATGAGGATGGAAAGAGTTATTGAAGGTGCCATCGAACATCACTCACCAGTGGTCTGTTCACCAATACTTAGTTTGGATTCTGTCAGAACCAATTAGCTCCAGACCTCATTACAGCCTTTTTCCAAACATGGACAGGAGCTGAATTCCACAGTGAGGTGGGAGTGACTGCCCTTGATATCAAGGCAGCATTTGACTGAGTGTTGCACCAAGGAGCCCTAGCACAATTGAAGTTAATGGGGATCAAGGAGAAAACTCTCCACTGGCTGGAGTCATATGTGACACAGAAGAAGATGGTTTTGGTTTTTTGAAGCCAAATATCTCAGCCCAGGAAGTGCTCAGGACAGCATCCAAGGCCAAACTGTCTTCAGCTGCTACATTGATGGCCTTCCCTCGCTTTTAAGGTCACGCATTAGGCTGCTCTCTGATGATTACACAGTGTTTAGTTTCATTTGCAATTCCTCAGATAATAAAGTGTGTATGCAGCAAGACCTGGACAAAATCTAGGCTTGGGCTGATAAGTGATAAGTAACATTCATGCTGCACAACAGCCAGTCAATGACTATCTCCACACACCCCCCGCCCCCACCCCCATGACATTCAATGGCATTATTGCTGCAAAGTCCCACATTATCTGAATCGCAGAATGAGATCACCATTGACCAGGAACTTAACTGCATAAGCCACATAAATGTTGTGGTTACTAGAGCATGTCAGAGGCTGGATATCCTGCAGTGAGTAACTCACCTTCTGACCTCCCAAAGTCTATGCACCACCTACAAGGAGCAAATCAGGAGTGTGATTGAATACTCTCCATTTGCCTGGATGGGTGCAGCTGCAACAATACTGAAGAAGCTTGACACCATCCAGGAAAATGCATTCAGTTTTATCGGCACTTCTCCCACCAGTCTAAGCATCCACCTTCTCCACTGCTGATGTATCATGGTTGCATTGTACATTATCTCAAGGCTGCATTGCAGCAACTCACCAAAGCTTCTTCGACAGTACCTTCCAAACTCATGACCTCTCATTATCTAGAAGGTCAAAAGCATCAGGTACATAGAAACACCATCACCTCCAAGTTCTCCTTAAAGCCACACATCATCCTGACTTAGACATATGCTACCTTCTTTCATGTCACTGGGTTAAAATTCTACCTAACAGCATTGTGGGAGCACCTTCACAACACTGACTGCAATAATTCCAGAACAAGGCCCACTATCACTTCCTCAGGGCAATTAAGGATGGCCAATAAATGCATGTGTTCATTAATGATCTTCCATCATACCCTCTCATTGCTATTTGTTCCTCTAATACACCAATTTTATTCACAATTCACTTTGCATATATGTACATAAAACACAATACTCCCTCTCTCAATATGGCAATTTTACCTATTTTACTCCCTGCTCCACCAGATCTGTTTTTCTTTTTTCAGTCTTTCCTATGTTTCTTGTTCCTTGTGTGATCCTTTCTGCGTCTTCATTTCACTTTTCCTTTTAAACTCTCCTCCATAGCACTAGTTACTCTCCCAGCAAGAACAATGGTCACATCCTTACTCAAGTGGAATCCAGCCAACTTTTATAGCCACTCCTGTCCATAACTGATCACAATAACCCAGGAATCTCAACCCCTCTCTCTTAAATCATCTCTCCAACCATACTTTAAGCTACCTTACTGGTCAGTTTCAGCTGTGCCCTCATACACTAAACAGTTTTTTTCCCCTCAAAAATGTAATAAAATCAAACATAACAACTTAATGCTTTAACCCTCAGGTAATATTTTAGGGAAACTGACCCTTAAAGCTAAACTCTGTCTAAGGTTGAATGCCACTTTTTCTTATCCTTTCATGCTCCAATTCCTTCTCATGTCTCAAAATTATTCTCTCACTGGTCAGCTCTGATTTGCACTTGGTCTTTCCAGTACATTTGTGCCATAACTCTAATGGGGTATGCGAAGGAAGGCTATAAACTAGTGCAGGACCTGGGCACTGTAAAAAAACTCCATCATTTCCTCTGGGAAAAAGAAGGCATTCCAGTGGCATATACATTAAGGGACCCAAACCTTGGCAGCGCATGCAGTCCCAGGTGGCACATTCCGGTATGTATGCCAGGATTCACTGTCCCATGTGGATTTCTGGCATCCATACATGCATTTATTCTTCATATAGGACCTGTGCCAGATGAGAGCTCATCATGACATTCTGGTTTTTCTCCTATTGCACCCTGTTAGTGAACCTTATTAAGAAACCCACTTTTCAATCTTTCTACTAAAATATCTGAGCACTGTTCCTCATCAACCCTTTCTTCCTTTTACCCTTTTTGATTTATGCCATGTCAGAAAGGCACAGGGCTCTGAGCCTCCAATCATGCCAGCAATTTTGCAGTATGCACCTTCACTCAGTCTATCAAGTACCAGCTCAGAGACACCAAGCTTAGAGAGTGAGACTGAGGGGAGTGCACTGCGCAATACATAGAGCATGTGTGAGCAGGAGCAACTGGAGAAGAAAAATGTTGCTGGTTCCAGGAGTCACCACCTTTGCTTGAAGTGCCAAGAAATCTGGATCTCACAGGTGCTGTGTTTAAAATAACAATGCTGGCACGTTTGGCCTGAACCATGACTGCAGATGATAATCTTGATCTATCAGGAGCTACCTAAGGGTCAAATAATTGCCTCAGGATCATTGAAATTATGCTGGATAGCCTGAAATGAAGGCAATGTGGCAGCTCCCAGATAAGTGAGCATTCACTAGCATAATGTGGTGCTGTTGGTCACATAAGAGCCGCACACTGAGAGAATGAATTCTTCCCTGTTGATGCAATTGGTGCCATTGAGCAAAGGAGCACACATGACCATGTTGGTGCCATCGATGACCCCTTGAACTTTTACAAATCCTTCCAAATTTTAAAATTGAAAAGCCTTGTCATGCTGCTGCAGGCTTTCTGTAGGGATATCGGTTAAATTGCTTGCTCTAGTATAGACTGCTTAAAGCATCTGTGCAGAATTGAAATGCTAATGTTAACATTGTCCCAAGTTGCAACCTGGATTACCCCATAAAAGTTTGAGCTGGTTGTGACCTTAATAATCACTGGCTGTGACCTGTTTATTGGAGTGATGGGCAGTAGGTCAGAATGCGGCATATTGCATAGCTCAATGATGCTTTGCAAAGTAAATTTTCTGCAAGAACTTCTCCTAAGACAGTTAGAGGTAGGGGTGCCTTCTGCCTATATATCCTGGTGTGGGGATATTGGCAGATAGATGCCATGTACTTCAATGCAATCTTACTGATGCAGCTGTGACTCAATGAGTAGCACTTTTGCTTCTGAGTCAGAAGGTGTGAGTTCAAATCCCACTCCGGAGACCAGAGCACAAAAATCTAGGCTAGTGCAAACTTTTGGATGAGATGTAAAATCGAGGCCATGTCTTCCCCTTCAGACTGATGTAATGGATCCCATGGGACTCTTTCAAAGAAGAGAAGGGGAGATATCCCTGATGTTGAGGCCAATATATATCCTTCAATGCACGTCAGTAATGCTGATTATCTGGTTAACGTCAAATTGTTTCGAGGCCCTGAGGTCATGGAAGACGCTATATAAATACAAGTCTTTCTAGTATCCCTCTGTTGTTCCTTCTCTTCTTCTTCCAAAGTCAAATACAGTGGCAACTCATACTTCAAAAAACATAAAAAATGGACTGTAAAAGCTTCTATAGGTACGCAAAAAGGAAATGTTTGGCTAAGACAAATGTGGCTCCATTACAAGCAGTCTTGAGAATTTATAATGGGGAATAGAGAAATGGCAGAGAAGCTAAATTATTACTTTGTGTCTGTCTTCACTTTGGAAGATACAAGAAATCTCCCAGAATTAGAAATCCAAGGGACTAGGGTGATGAGGTTTTGAAGGAAATTAGTATCAGTAAGAAGGTTGTATTGGAGAAATTAATGGGGCTGAGGTTGATCAGTCCCTAGGGCCTGATATTCTACATCCCAGAGTGTTGAAAGGTAGCCAAGGAGATAGTGGATGCATTGATGATCATCTTCCAAAATTCTACAGATTCTAGAACGGCTCCTGCAGATTGGAAGGTCGCAAATGTCACCCCACTATTTAAGAAGGGAGGGAGAGAGAAAACAGGGAACTACAGACATGTTAGCCTTACATCAGTAGTAGGGAAAGTGCTAGAATCTATTCTAAAGGATGTGATAAATGGACACTTGGATAACAATGCTCTGATTGGGCATAGTCAACATGGATTTATGAATGGGAAATCATGGTTGACAAACCTGTTGATGTTTTCTGAGGATATTACCAACAGAATTGATAAAGGGGAGTTGGTGGACGTGGTATACTTGGATTTTCAGAAGGCTTTTGATAAAGTCCTCCACAGGAGATTGGTTAGCAAAATTAAAGCACATGGGATAGGAGGTAATATACTGGCAAGGATTAAGGATTGGTTAACAGGCAGAAAACAGAAAGTAGAAATAAACGGGTTATTCTTGCATTGGCAGGCTGTGACTAGTGGGGTACCACAAGGATCAGTAATTGGCCCCAGCCGTTCACAATATACATCAATGATTTGGATGTGGAGACCAAATGTAATATTTCCAAGTGTGCAGATGACATGAAACTAAGTGGGAATG
The DNA here is from genome assembly GCF_036365525.1 of Heterodontus francisci. NCBI lineage: Eukaryota > Metazoa > Chordata > Chondrichthyes > Heterodontiformes > Heterodontidae > Heterodontus > Heterodontus francisci. The sequence continues at coordinate 41,598,568 of NC_090387.1, forward strand.
TGTGTTGTGAGGAAGATGCAAAGCGGCTTCAAGGGGATTTGGAAAGACTTAGTGAGTAGGCAAGAATGTGGCAGATGGAAAATAATGTGGAAAAATCTGAGGTTATCCACTTTGGTAGGAGGAATAGATGTGCAGAGTATTTCTTAAATAGTAAGAGATTAGAAAGTGTAGATGTACAAAGAGAGCTGGGTGTCCTCGTCAATAAGTCACTGAAAGCTAACATGCAGGTGCAGCAAGCAATTAGGAAGGCTAATGATATGTCAGCTTTTATCGCAAGAGGATTTGAGTACAGGAGTAGTGAAGTCTTGCTTCAATTGTATAAAACCTTGATTAGACCACACCTAGAGGACTGTGTGCTGTTTTGGTCCCCTTACCTTCAGAAGGATATTATTGCCATAGAGGGAGTGCAATGAAGTTCACCAGACTTATTCCCGGGATGGCGGGACTGTCCTATGAAGAGAGATTGGGGAAACTGGGCCTGTATTCTCTGGAGTTTCGAAGAATGAGAGGTGATCTCATTGAAACCTACAAAATGCTTAAAGGGATAGACAGGGTAGATGCAGGTAAGATGTTTCCCCTGGTTGGGGAGTCTAGAACCAGGCGATACAATTTCCAAATAAGGGGGAAGCCACTTATGAGATGGATGAGGAGAAATTTGTTTACTCAGAGGGTTGTGAATCTTTGGAATCCTCTACCGCAGAGGGCTTTGGAAGCTCAGTCATTGAGTATGTTTAAAGCAGAGATTGACAGATTTCTTAATACCATTGACATAAAGGGATATGAGGATAGTGTGGGAAAAAGGCATTGAAGTGGATGATCAGCCATGATCGTATTGAAAGGCGGGGCAGGCTCGATGGGCTGAATGGCCTACTCCTGCTCCTATGTTCCGATGTTCTCTAACTGAAATCAGGAAGGTAATGGCAGCCCCCAGCAGATGGTACAAAGGCTGATGTAAATGAAATTAACAAAGGCAGACCTGAGTTATATATTAAGTTTTTGCAAAGTACAGCACATAATTAGGAAAGTTAATAGAATGTTATTGTTTATCGAGAGGGAAATTGAATACAAAAGTAGGGAGGTTATGCTTCAGCTATACAGGGCATTAGTGAGACTACATCTGGAGTACTGTGTACAGTACTGGTCTCCTTATTTAAGGAAGGATGTAAATGCGTTGGAGGCAGTACAGAGAAGGTTTACTCGACTAATACCTGGAATGGGCAAGCTGTCTTACGAGGAAAGATTGGGCAGGCTAGGCTATCATCCGCTGGAATTTAGAAGAGTAAGAGGTGATTTGATTGAAACATACACTGTGGGCGGCACAGTGGCGCAGTGGTTAGCACCGCAGCCTCACAGCTCCAGCGACCCGGGTTCAATTCTGGGTACTGCCTGCGTGGAGTTTACAAGTTCTCCCTGTGTCTGCGTGGGTTTCCTCCGGGTGCTCCGGTTTCCTCCCACATGCCAAAGACTTGCAGGTTGATAGGTAAATTGGCCATTATAAATTGCCCCTAGTATAGGTCGGTGGTAGGGAAATATAGGAACAGGTGGGGATGTGGTAGGAATATGGAATTAGTGTAGGATTAGCATAAATGAGTGGCTGATGGTCGGCACAGACTCGGTGGGCCGAAGGGCCTGTTTCAGTGCTGTATCTCTAAATAAATAAAAAATCTTGAGGGGTCTTGACAGAGTGGATGTGAAAAGGATGTTTCCCCTTGTGGGAAAATCTAGAACTAGGGTCTCTGTTTAATAATAAAGGGTCGCCCATTTAAGACAGAGATGAGGAGACATTTTTTCTCTCAGTGGGCTGTGAGTCTTTGGAATTCTCTTCCACAAAAGGTGGTGGAAGCAGCGTCTTTGAATATTTTTAAGGCAGAGGTAGATAGATTCTTGATAAGCAAGGGGGTGTAAGGTTATCGGGGGTAGGTGAAAATGTGGAGTAATCAATTCAGCCATGAACGTATTGAATGGCGGAGCAGGTCTTCCTCCTAATTCGTATGTTCGTATGTAATTCTATCATTTGCATGGGCAAAATTTGAAATTATGGTATAGAATGGGATGGGTTCTAAAGTGGGCTATAATCTGGTGGGTGAAAGTTTCAGCCATTTTCTGCTCCTGGCCGTCTGATTTTATGCTACTACAATAGGTGTGCAGGAACAAAAAATGTGAACTAAAGGCTTTCAAAACTATAGCTGTATTATTGCAGTTCGATTATTGGTGTTCTAATCAATAGAACAAGACAAATACTAACAAATTAACAGCTCTTATAACAAAAACAAGAAATGCTGGATTCACTCAGCAGGTCTGGCAGCATCTGTGGAAAGAGAAGCAGAGTTAACGTTTCGGGTCAGTGACCCTTCTTCCGAACCCTCTTATAACATTTGGCAATTAAGTTTAATGAGTGATTCAAATTAGCAGCATTTAAAAATACACATTTGCAAAGATTGCCAAAGAACATGCTGACCAAAGGATTTGTGATGCAGTTCTCTAGATAGGAAGGCAGTTTCTGTGAGAAGGAGAAAGTCAAGCAGGATTGGGGTATCTGCCTGCAAATACTGCCCGAGTTTGGAGTTCTGTTGACCTGAGATCAAGTAGGATGGTGATACCTGGCTGTAGGGCTGCAGTCAGGCAGGATGGTTGTGTTGTTGCAGACATGACAAGGTCAGGCAAATAATGGATTTGCATCCACAAGGCAGCTGAGGAGAATAACAGCATTTTAGGAGATTGAAGATCATTGCACTATACAAAAGGACCATGAACGATTGCACCATCCGTTGCAGGAGGAGATCAGTCTTTCACTGGGTGTTCTGTGATTTTGCCACAAATATTCATCAACATTTAATTGTATATTTTGACACACTTTAGTCTTTACAATATTCTTACAATAAAACATCTTTAACAGGTTCAAAACCGAATGATTATATTTACACAACAGTCCAATCCAAACTCTTTTCTTTCCCTTGACTCTGCTATATTAATGAATTAAAATCTCAAGACAAAAACAATTCTGCCATGGATTATAATCTAGATTATTATTCTATGGATATTTTTTCCTTTGGATCCCATTTTTCCCTTGTCAACAAGAAAATTATGACTCATAGCAAATTATAAATGTGAAAATGAATAATTTCAGAATAATAACTTCAGATCCAGTCTCTGATTGTAAAAATAATGAGTCGCTGTCTCTAGTGTTTTCCTCTGCAATGATATAAAAAGGAATGATTTTCTATTATTTCAGTTAAAGTCAACTTATTTACGAATCTCTGACAGTCTCATAAAGAGTATTATGTCTCTTTGTGGTGAAATGGATGGGAGGGAATGGTGGAAGGATGTATAAGTGCATGTGGCAATCTAATGATGGGTATGTGTCCTCGAGGTAGATCCATGTTTCAGATGTTCCCCTGAAAATATAATCTGTTGCTAAGAATCCTGACTCACATGCTGCTGAACTATGGAGAAATTCCACTTGTAACAATATTTTTCTTCACTATTAAAGAAAATGCAATTGCTTTTCCTTTCTAAATGCTAGTCTGAATAGCATGACAGCATTTTGGCCAGCTTGTGCTATGGAGCTGTGCTATGAACTTACTACTGAATATGCACTCGGAATTCACCAGAAAATAACACAAACCATTCTATTATCGTGTTAGAATGGGCAACACCATGTGCATACGCTTGGCATGTTTTATTTACTAGTTGGGTTTGTATGGCTAGAGATTTGCTCTTTTTGATCAATGTTTATAATCTTCTGCTAATTTTTTACATTGGGGGAAAATCTGTGACTCTATTCAGTTGGTGTAGTTGATCGTTAGTGGCTGTGAATCACATTAAGTTAAAGAAGGAGGAATATAATTACGGCTGTTATTGAACAGCTTTGACTTCAGTTAGTCAAAGGAATGGGCAAAATGTTATTCCTTCCAGATAATGAGGTCAATTTCTGGAAATGTCTGTACCTTTTATGTACAGGTTCAAAACATTTCCCTCTTCTGTATAATACTGCCAGAAAAGTAGCATAAATGTGTAAGTAGCTGAAAGATTTAATGAAGGTTTCTTCATGTCAATGGCACGAGTGCATTGCTAAAATACCCTCAGTATATTTACTTTGCTTTAATTTTAAAGAAATTACTTTCCTTGTTAACAGGTGGGAAGTAAAGGTCAGTTAAAAATAGTCTTCCCTTGAAAGGGTCTTCCAGGATTTTGCACCTGTAATTCTCAACATGCTGAGTTCATGAACTTGATAACACTACAGAGGGAGGCATTAAGAAATGCTTAGAAGTTATCCACATGGAGGAAGGAAGGTCAGAGGCTAGTTCACCTTGGATCAGACTCATACATCTCCTAGTAACTGATTTTGCTAGAAGCCTTTTGAAGTTCTCCTGCTTGCTCTTTGGTCCATGAAAACCTAAATCTTGGAAATCTGCAGCTGGGAATAGGAACAAAGGAACATAGGAGCAGGAGTAGGCCATTCAGTCCATCATGCCTGCCCGTCATTCAATATGATCATGGCTGATCTTCCACTTTAATGCCTTTTTCCCACACTATCCTCATACCCCTTTATGTCATTTGTATTGAGAAATTTGCCAATCTCTGCTTTAAACATACTCAATGACTGAGCTTCCACAGCCCTCTGGGGTAGAGAATTCCAAAGATTCACAGCCCTCTGAGTAAACAAATTTCTCCTCATCTCTGTCCTAAGTGGCAAGTGGCTTCCCCCCTATTTTGAAATTGTGTCCCCTGGTTCTAGACTCCCCAACCAGGGGAAACATCTTACCTGCATCTACCCTGTCTATCCCTTTAAGCATTTTGTAGGTTTCAATGAGATCACCTCTCATTCTTCGAAACTCCAGAGAATACAGGCCCAGTTTCCCCAATCTCTCTTCATAGGACAGTCCCGCCATCCCGGGAACAAGTCTGATAAGCCTTTGTTGCATTCCTTCTGTGGCAATAATATCCTTCCTAAGGTAAGGGGACCAAAACTGCACACAGTACTCCAGGTGAGGTCTAACAAAGGTTCTATACAATTGAAGCAAGACTTCACTATGTGAGGTGGTGAGGGAGAAGAACAGATCCTTTACAACAGTGTACATTATGAATATATCCAAATTTTCAACGAGGATATAACTTTCCAGAATATGAGGTCTCTGTACTCATAACACTTTTTTTTTTTTATTTCCAAAATATACTTTATTCATAAAAATCTGTAAAAATTACATTGCCAAACAGTTTCAAAACAGCACCAAAAAATACAAACATTGCAAGGGAGATCAGTTTCCTTCAATACGGTCATGGGTTTCTTCCCAACCCTTCTGTTTCACAATTGTCATGTCAATTACAGTTTTACATTTACAGCAATTGAGAATATTAACGATACAGTTCGAGGGGTTTCCCATGGATCCAGCCCCTCAGTCCAGCTTGGTGGGGGAACCTTACACTGTGGTCTTTCCCCATTGAGCCTTTGCTACGGCTGCCCCAAGCTTTAGTGCGTCCCTCAGCACGTAGTCCTGGACCTTGGAATGTGCCAGTCTGCAACATTCGGTGGTGGACAACTCTTTGCGCTGGAAGACCAGCAAGTTTCGGGCAGACCAAAGGGCGTCTTTCACCGAATTGATAGTCCTCCAGCAGCAGTTGATGTTTGTCTCGGTGTGCGTCCCTGGGAACAGCCCGTAGAGCACAGACTCCTGTGTTACAGAGCTGCTTGGGATGAACCTTGACAAAAACCACTGCATCTCTTTCCACACCTGCTTTGCAAAGGCACATTCCAGGAGGAGGTGGGCGACCGTCTCTTCCCCACCACAGCCAACGCGGGGGCACTGTGCGGAGGGGGCGAGACTTCGGGTGTGCATGAAGGATCTGACGGGGAGGGCCCTTCTCACCACCAGCCAAGCTACGTCTTGGTGCTTGTTTGAAAGTTCTGGTGATGAGGCATTCCGCCAAATGACTTTGACGGTCTGCTCGGGGAACCATCAGACAGGATCCACCGTTTCCTTTTCCCATAGGGCCTTGAGGACATTCCGTGCAGACCACTGCCTGATGGACCGGTGGTCAAAGGTGTTTTCCCGCAGACACTGCTCCACGAAGGATAGGTGGTACGGCACCGACCAACTGCACGGAGCGTTCCGCGGCAATGTGACCAGGCCCATCCTTCGCAACACCGGGGACAGATAGAACCTCAGCACGTAGTGACACTTGGAGTTTGCGTACTGGGGATCTACACACAGCTTGATGCAGCCGCACACGAAGGTGGTCATCAGGATGAGGGCCACGTTGGGTACATTTTTCCCGCCCTTGTCCAGAGATTTGAACATCGTGTCCCTCCGGACCCGGTCCATTTTAGATCCCCAGACGAAGCGGAAAATGGCTCGGGTGACTGCCACGGCGCAGGAGTGGGGTATGGGCCAGACCTGCGCCACGTAGAGCAACAACGTGAGCGCCTCGCACCTGATGACCAGGTTCTTACCCACAATGGAGAGAGATCGCTGCCCCCACATGCCCAACTTTTGTCGTACCTTGGCTACTCGCTCCTCCCATGTTTTGGTGCACGCCCCGGTACTTCCGAACCATATCCCCAGCACCTTCAGGTAATCTGACCTGACGGTGAAGGGGACAAAGGATCGGTCAGCCCAGTTCCCAAAGAACATGGCCTCGCTCTTGCCGTGGTTAACTTTGGCACCCGAGGCCAGTTCGAACTGGTCGCAGATGCTCATCAGTCTGCGCACGGACAGCGGATCCGAGCAGAAGACGGCGACGTCATCCATGTACAGGGAGGTTTTGACCTGAGTGCCTCCGCTGCCTGGGATTGTCACCCCTCTTATGCTCGCATCCTTCCTAATAGACTCAGCAAAGGGTTCAATACAGCAAACAAACAAGACCGGGGACAGAGGACAGCCCTGTACTCATAACACTTCCCTCCACTGCCTTTCCCTTGTATTCCCAGTCCTTACAAAACTAGAACCTAGCGTAAGCACACAAGCCAGCAGTAACCACATTTAAATCACTGCTCCTCAATTCACTTCAGCTGCAAAAATCTTAACTGGAACAGATGGCAATATGAAGACACAGGCAGGCATGTTTAGTGTCTGTATATTCACTAAAATAAATAATTGCAAAACAATTACACAAGACTGTCATTAAAATAAGATACTAAACAGCATAACAGACCACAAGTATGGAAGCTTAATAACAAAATGTGGAGCTTATTTGACAAGAATTTTTCATAAAAAAACTAAACATTTAATACACTGACATTACAGTGTTTCGCAGCATACTTCATGTGAGACAAATTGATATTAACATGTAGCATGTAAAGTAGGGATAACTATTTATGTGGTGTTGTACAATAAATTAGCAGCCTATATTGATATACCTGCACCTTATTGATATTTAGCATATTGATCAGCTGTTTCTAATTACTGTAAATTGATTGGAATAGCCCAGTGACTTAGGAATAAGGCTGATTAATGGCTTTTGTTCTTACACATTCTTAGTTGATACAATCTACATTACAGTCTTAAAATAACTTAAAACATTGTGCACGAGCCCTTTAGATTCCAATTTGTTTCCATTTTAGCCTGAGTCTTATCAGAGTTAAGAAAATCCTTGCAGGTATTGTAAGTTGCATTGCAGAGCCTTATTACATTTTGTATGACATGGTCCAACATCATGAAAAGTACTACTAAAATATTAACACTAACTTAAATTAATATGGCATCAATCAGCATTGCTGATTTGAATTAATGCATGATAGGGGGAGATGGTGGCATGGTGGTAATGTCACTGAACTTGTAATCCTCGCAGGTGCAGGCTAATACTCTGGGGATATGGGTTCAAATCCCACTGCAGCAGCTGGTGGAATTTGAATTCAATTAATAAATTTAATTGATTAATAAAAATATGGAATGCGAGTTCTAAATAGTGCTGTTCAATCGTCAGTTGCTGTAAAAACCCATCTGGTTCACTAATGTCCTTCAGAGAAGGAAATCTGCCATCCTTGCCTGGTCTGGCTGACATATGATTCCAGACCACAGCAATGTGATTGGCTCCTAACTGCCCTCTGAAATGGACTAGCAAACCACTTAGTTGTCAAGGGCAATTAGGAATGGGCAACAAATGCTGGCCTTGCCACTGGTACCCAATAAAGTTTAGCAAAAGACCTGAATTCTCTCCCATTGGTGAATTTGCAATGAGCTGATTGTAGTGCCCATAAATGTGCAACTGCCGCTAGCCTGTCTCATTTTTTTTCTTATTCGTTCATGGGATGTGCGCATCACTGGCTTACTCTCAGAAGCCTCACCAGCAAGCAAGGTGATTTGGAGACCATAAAACTGTTTGCATTGACCTACCATCATTGGGATGGAGAAGAATACAGTTCCTATGCAGTGTTTAAAAGATTGCATCCAGTTACAGGGCAGTATCATTTCTCAGCAGCATTGCAGAAGGAGCATCAACCTCAGGGGCCTCAGCAGTGGAAGAGTACCCAGATTTCTCCAATGAGTCAATGGAGTCAGTGGAGGTGCTGCTAGCAGAAGTGAGGGACAATTTGATGGGCATTGAGGGCAGGAGAGAGCTCATAGGAGAGTGGCACACTGTGGACTGAATTTTATGCAGGCAGCAGGGATCCTTATGCCAGACCAGAAAGTTGAGGGGAAATCGGCCGCAGACATTTTGGGGAACCCTGGCTGCATTTTATGTCACTCAGGCAGTTAACTGCCTGGTGCCAGGGTCCTTGCCCTTTTAATGACAGGGATCCCATCTCCAAGAGCTGCCGGTCAATCAGAGGGCCAGCAGCTCAGCAGTCCCAGCATCGCCATCTGGAGTGATGGCCACTGCTGGTATTGGGGTAGGCCTGGGACCAGGAGCAGCGTTGGAGCCCTGGAGAGCAGTTAAGTGGGGTTGGGCTCGCTGGGGCCAGTCAGGCATGCTCTGACGAGGGTTGGCGATCTGGGTTGTTGGGAACAGCAGGGTGGGTTGGCGCAGGAGTGGCCTTTGCCTCTAGGGACCCTACATGGGCCACAGATTGCCCAAGTAGGAGGACTCCCCTCCCCCACTCCCAGCCCACAGGGAGGCCAGGTGGTGTTACTGGGCAGCCTTCCCACATGGCGGGGCTCCCACCAGCCGCTGGTAAGATACCAGCGGTGGCGGGAAGAGGCACTTAAGTGACCCTCAATTGGTCTCTGGGCAGGAAGGCCATCCTTGGCCTTCTCCACCACTAACAAAATTGAATGGTGTCGCGAAGGCGACAGGCACTCCACCCCTGCCTTTTATGGAGTCCCCCGCCACCCTGCCCATCCCTAGAGGGCTGATAAAATTCAGCCCTCTGTCTGGAGGGAGATGGTGAGGCAGTCATTGAAATCTTCATCACTCAAAAAACTGTCACACTACAGAAAAGAGCTCAACCACTTGACAAGGGTCCAAGGTAGGTCAAGGAACTGGTGCCAATATACATCTTGAAACACTCATACTCTTTTACTAGCCTCTTTGTGTATCATAGTCATTCTCTTGAAGCACCTGGGTGAAAGGGAAAGTCAGTTCTAATAAAGGCATTTTTCCAAACGTTCAAGCACCTTGCTTATTCAAAACCATTCTCTCAACTCACTGCACCTCCCACAATGGCTTTGCTTGTCTTCAAGTACATTTAATTTAAAGGGACAGCAAGACACCCTCACCTCTCTCCATTGTGGCATGCCTGACCTCATATGGGGTAAGACTCTACAGCCTGTAACATTGCCTTCTCTCCCTCCAAAAAGAAAGGCACACAACCAGCACCATAGAAAGGCAACCAAGGCATGACCATCATCAGAGAAAATCCTGAATAATTGGGCATTAGAAAAGATAGACAGGGAGAGAAAAAGATTCAAGGTGATCTGCAAGCAGTCAATTTATAAAGACTGTGTAAGCCTTATCATATATAGTCCCAGTTACTTGTGCTTTCTTAAAGAATTGCAATGCCCTTATGCTCCGCTGCTATTTCTTGTCATGCGGGCCCCCACCTGACAAGAATGAGGCACATTAATTTTGCTACATGGACATTAAATTTAAAATTGTTGATGTCAAGAAGAGAAGGCCTGTGACAAGGGGTTGCCAGGCCCCTGGCTGGAAAGACATTTTTGCATATTAACAGTCAGTGCTTGGAACAAAGGAGCTATCCCCTGCTCCAATACAATCCACAAACAGACGGGGTCAAACCAGTTAGTCACATGACTAACCTGCTTGGCAGCCTGGGTTTTTTTCTGAATTGTACAGTTTGAACTGAGAGTCTGCAGAAAGCTGTTTGCTTCTGGACTGAGAAGATCTCTCTCCTGTCTGCTCCCATCTCTTTCTCACAAGCCTCTGGATCCACTAATGACACATGAACCCCAAGAGAGAAAAGTCTCCTACAATCAAGGACTCAATGTGTGCTCTAAGAACCATAACAGAAACTGTTCAAATATTGCCTCTTTTCCACTTTATTTCTTCTGCTCTGTTCTGTCTCTATCTGCACGTGTGTATCGCGTATGCATGCTAGCGTGGGTGCGTATGTATCCGTAGGCGTCAATCGAATTAGAGTTTAAGTTTAATAAATTTCTACTCTTCTTCTTTAAACTTAAGAAAACCTGTATGTGCTGGTTTCTTTGCCTTATAATTGGAAAGTGGTGAACAAGGATTCACCAAGGGATAGCTAAAAACACGGTGTGTTTAAAATTAAACCCTGCTACAGTAAGACCTGGTGAAGGCTGAAAGGGAACCCGAGACCTCTTTCTCACCTGATCAGAACAGAATTTTGGGTGCTAGTGTCTGGAATTGACCCACAGACAAACAAGAGAAATTGGAAGTGGGAAGTCAAATTGTTACCAAGCATAAAAGAGCAAGATTTCAATACAGGTTTTCTTGTGGTTGTGTGTGCTTGAATACTAACATGTCTGCAACTGAAGCTAGTAGCTCCCCAAGCCAGGATAAAGTAACTTGGGATAAGTTAAAAGCACTGTCTGTGGAGGAGTTGAGGAAAATTACTGAGTACATGGCAAGGCTAGGAAATCTAAACTCCTAAGGCTAGTGGCCAACGATTACTTCAGAGAAGTAATTCTGTTAGAAGAGTTTAAACACTCCCTCCCACTCTCCATAAAGACCCATGTAGAGGAGCAGCGGGTCCAGAGAGTCCAGCAAGCGGCCGTCCTGGCCGATGAGTTTGTTTTAATTTATAAGTCAGTTTCCCAGTTAACAATGATACAACTGGAACAGAGAAAACTTGAATTTGAGGAGAGGGAGAGTGAAAAAATATTCTGGAAGGAATGCGAAGAGAGAGAGCTGAAGTGGCTTGAGCTAACTAGGGAGGGGGCGACAGAGTAACCCCAGTGAAAGCATGGCCAATATGGAGGAGCAGAATTCAGGGCTGGGTAGAAAATTGTTAAAACTAGTTCAACTAATTCCAAAATTCAATGAGGAGGATGTAGAAGAATTTGTTGTGTCCTTTCAGAAACTGGCAAGGCAGCTAAAATGGCCAGCTGAGACCTGGCCTCTTATAGAGTTATAGAGTTTTACAGCACAGAAACAGGCCCTTCGGCCCAATGCACCTGCGCCGACCATCAAGCACCCGTCCTAACTAATCCCATTTCCCTGCACTTGGCCTGTAGCCTTGTACGTTATGGCGTTTCAAGTGTTCATCTAAGTACTTCTTGAATGTCATGAGTGTTCCTGACTCTACCACCTCTTCAGGCAGCGTGTTCCAGATTCCAACCACCCTCTGGGTGAAAAAAGTTTTCCTCAACTCCCCTCTAAACCTTCTGCCCCTTACCTTAAATCTATGCCCCCTAGTTATTGACCTCTCCGCTAAGGGAAAAAGTTTCTTCCTATCTATCCTATCAATGCCCCTCATAATTTTGTATACCTCAATCAGGTCCCCCCTCAGCCTTCTCCGCTCCAAGGAACACAACCCCAGCCTACACAGTCTGTCTTCATAACTGAAATGCTCCAGCCCAGGCAACATCCTGGTGAATCTCCTCTGCACCCTCTCCATTGCAATCGCATCCTTCCTATAGTGTGGTGAACTACAAAGCAAACTAACTGGTTTATTCCCTGTTGCCAGATGAGAGTTCATCAAATTATGAACTGATCAAAAATGCTATGCTCGGGGCATATGAATTAGTACCCGAAGCCTACCGTCAAATGTTTAGAACCCTCAAGAAACAAGCTAATCAAACTTATCTCAAGTTTGAAAGAAATAAGCAGCTGGATTTTGATCGGTGGCTGAGGGCTTTAAAAATACAGCTCAGTTGTGAGACTCTCAGAGAAGTAATTCTGTTAGAAGAATTTAAACACTCCCTCCCACTCTCCATAAAGACCCATGTAGAGGAGCAGCGGGTCCAGAGAGCCCGGCAAGCGGCCGTCCTGGCCGATGAGTTTCCCAGGGGAGAATCTTTCATAGTCACCCCCACAAATCCGAAAGGGACAATGCGTGGGAAGGTGATAGGAGCCCAAGCAGTCCTGGGAGAGAAAGGAAAGCAGGAGACACAGGGGGCCCTCCTCTAGCTAAAAAGGAAGGTGCTGTGAGCAAGAGTGAGACCCGGAGACCTGTGTGCTTCCATTGTAATAAAGCAGAGCTGACTGCTGGAAACTAAAAGGAAAACTGGTAGGGTTAACGAGGGCACACCCACTCAGTGAAGATGGAACCCTGATGGAAAGCACAGCAGAACAAGCTGTGGCTTTAACTGCAGTAAGAATGAGACCCAGGAAGCTTACTATGGCCAGTGCAGGAAAAGTTAATAGGATTCCTGAAGGCTATCAGGGTTTTGTGTCTGAAAGGAGAGTAACCCCATATCCCTTGAGTGGGGCAAGCAAGCCCATAGTGATTCTCAGGGACACAGGGGCCACTAGATCCCTTTTACTGGGAAAAGGTCTGACCTTTCCCTCAGGGAGTGCAGTGAACACCAAAATGGTGGTGAATGGTATTGGAGGGCAGTGTATGCCTGTACCTGTGCACCTGGAGTGCGACCTAGTTTCGGGACTGGTGACCGTAGGGATTGTCCCTAGTTTGCCTGTGGATGGGGTTGACCTGCTCCTAGATAATGATCTGACAGGGGTGAAGATGATAGCCCCCACAGTAGTGAAAGAAAGACTGCAGGAGGTCAGAGAGACAGGGCAGTGGTGGGAGATGGACCCCTGCAGTTTCCCTGAATGTGTAGTGGATCAGGTCATGATCAAACCAGCTCCCCCAGAGGAGACAGCATTGACACTGCAGGCAAATGACCATGAGGTCTGCCTGTCCGAGACTTTCTTTGGAAAGTTAGGAGACCCAGGGAATTAATTAAATGGATTTTCCCTCGATGGGGCTCAGTGAGCGGACCCAGTATTGCAAGAGTTAGCACAGGTTGCCCAGTCTAAAAGTGAAGCAGCGGGAGTCCCTGATTGCTACTATTTAAAAAATTAGGTACTGGTGAGGAAATGGAGTTCTCCTCACTGACCTGAGAGCAAGGAGTGGACAGTAGTTCACCAGTTAGTGGTGCCGCAGAGGTACCGAGAGAAATATTAAGAAGCGCCCATGGGACTACAGTGGCCGTACATGCCGGTATATGAATGACCAAAGCCCGTATAAGACAGCAGTTTGACTGGCCAAAACTCCACAAAGATGTAGTGGAGTACTGCAGTTGTTGCCACATGTGCCAGGTTGAGGGGAAACACCAAACTACAATGAAGCCTGCACCCCTAAGTCCTGTACCAGTTTTAGGAGGACTCTCCAGCAGAGGGCTGGTGAACTGTAAGGGACACCCGCTGAGAACAAAAGAGGACAGGCAGGCACAAGGCTGGCAAAAGTTTAGACAGGGAAGGGGAAAAAGGTAACCAAGAAGGCAGGTTAAAGGAAGTCCAGGAAGAATCCCAGATGAAGACCCTTATTATCTGGTCAGACAACCCTGTAAATTTTAAAAGTTAGACCCCACATCCTCCTTTGTAAATGCAGATACTAGAAGCACCCCACCAGAGTTGCTAACAGTATTTACAGAAACCTGCAGAGAAAAAAGAAAGACCTCTAGGGGGCAGAGAAACCATGAGGGTGATGCCTCACCTAGTTGAAGTGCCACAGGGGAATGCAGTAGAGTCTGCACAAATACCTGCAGCCAGGAGTGTCCTCTGGGACAAAGGGGAAATTAGCAAAGAATCCTCCCCTACCGTCAGAAAAAAAGCGAATCACCCTTCCCCTGCAGTCAAAAGCCTTTGCATGATTCAGCAAAGCACTGAAAGGGAGTTCAGGATAGACCCGCCCACTACTGACTCTAAAAAAAAATCAGCAGGAACAAAGACCCGAGGCAGCCATGGAAATGGGCAAATGGAAAAGAAACTTTCCAAAGTAAAAGAACCACATGTTTATTGGGATGCCAAAAAGGGGGCAATTAAAGCAGCACCAAGAGAAGACAGTTTTGATAAGCTTTAGGATTTATGAATGAATGGGAATGAATGAGAGAAATATGTGTTTTTTTTCTGTATCTTATAATTTTCTCTCGACCCTTTTAATGAAATGCACTTTTCTCAAATCGCATTTCATTCCCCCGGGTGTGGAGGTGGCATGCAGGCCCACACCTGCCAAGAATGAGGCACATTAATTTTGCCACATGGACATTAAATTTCAAATTGTTGCTGGGAAGAAGAGAAGGCCTGTGACAAGGGGTTGCCAGGCCCCTGGCTGGAAAGAAATTTTTGCATATTAACAGACGGTGACCTAGCTGAAGACTGGAGTGCGGCAGTCAGCGGTGGACCTGGGAGGAGGCAGATCTGGAGTGGGACCTGTATAAAGAAAGAACGGGGCTCGAGGCCCTGACCAACTGAAGGCCAGAGCGACGGCAGGCTCTATCTCTCTCTCTCTCTCTTTGTGTTGGTGCGCGCTAGGTTTCAAAAGAAGAAAAAAGGAAAGACTTACAGTGACATCACAGGAAATCTGTAAGCTCCGCTCCGCGGAACACCTCCTCTCAGTCCGCAAGCAGGACCCTGAGCTTCCGGTTGCTTGCCATTTCAACACTCCCCCCTGCTCTCATGCCCACATCTCTGTCCTGGGATTGCTGCAGTGTTCCAGTGAACATCAACGCAAGCTCGAGGAACAGCATCTCATCTACCGATTAGGCACACTACAGCCTGCAGGACTGAACATTGAATTCAATAATTTCAGAGCATGACAGCCCCCCATTTTACTTTCATTTTTAGTTGTTTTTTCTTTTTTCTTTTTTACATTTTTTACAACCTTTTTTTTGCATTTATTTCATTTCATCTTAGTTTGTTCAGTTTGCTTACCCTCAGTTTTTTTTCATATTTGCACTTGCTGCTGTTCAATATTCAGTCCGTTAACACCTTTTCTGTACTAATGCTTTGTCTTTCAACACACCATTAACATATTGTTTGCCTTTGCACCATGACCTTTTGGTCAGCTATGTGGCCTTGTCCAATCTACACCTTCTCCTTTGTTATCTCTTGCCCCACCCCCACCTCACTTGCTTATAACCTGTGACATTTTTAATATTTGTCAGTTCTGAAGAAGGGTCACTGACCCGAAATGTTAACTCTGCTTCTCTTTCCACAGATGCTGCCAGACCTGCTGAGTGGTTCCAGCATTTCTTGTTTTTAAATCGATAAGCTGATTGGTTGGGTAAGTAACAGCTGTTATTGCCTGTTAAATAGCTCAAAAAATCAGGGAAAAAAGTTAATTTTTTAAACCCTCGAATAGCTACCTTGTAACTGATTAAGTTAGTACTACTAAAGTTTTGTTTTAATTCGTGTAATTTATTAATAATTACTACTCAGAATAGTGCTGTTTGGACAGAGAGTAAGGCTGTGAGTTGTGTGTGAGGGACTTTACCGACTAGGGGAAGGAGGTGCTCTTTGGTCTCTTTCTTTTCTTTTCTGCCTTTTCAGCCTCCACAGGACAGGGAAAGAAGCTTATTGGCAAGTAACTGGTAAGTTATTCCACTTATTACACTAGCAATAATTCATTTGTAAAGCTAAATAATGGCAGGGCTGCTCGGCCAAGCAGAATGTGCCTCCATTGGCATGTGGGAAGTCGTGGACGGACCATGTGTCCTTAACAAACACCTCTGCAGGAAGTGTCACCGGCTGCAGAAGCTTGAGCTCCGGGTTTTGGAACTCGAGCGGCGGCTGGAGTCACTGTGGCGCATCCGCGAGGCAGGGAATTACGTGGATAGCATGTTTCAGGAGGTAGTCACCACGGAACTTAAGCGAGCACAGGCAGAGAGGGACTGGGTGGCTGCCAGACAGACAAGAAGGTCAAGGCAGGTTGTGCAGGAGTCCCCAGAGGACATCCCACTTTCTAGCCAGTATTCAGTTCTGAGTACCGATGGGAGAGAGGGTTTCTCTGGAGAGTGCAACGAGAGTCATGTCCAGAGCACCATGGGCGGCTCAGCTGTGCAGGGAAGGAGGAGAAAGGACAAGAGAGCAATAGTGATAGGGGATTCTATAGTTAGGGAAACAGATAGGTGTTTCTGTGGTTGCAGACGTGATTCCAGGATGGAATGTTGCCTCCCTGGTGCAAGGGATATGGATACCACCGAGCGGCTACAGGGCATTCTCGAGGGTGAAGGTGCGCAGCCAGAGGTCGTGGTTCACATTGGTATCAATGATATAGGAAGAAAGAGGGGTGAGGTCCTGCAGGCTGAGTTTAGGGAGTTGGGAATGAGATTAGCAAGCAGCACCTCAAAGGTAGTAATCTCCAGATTACTCCCAAGGCCAAGTGCTAGTGAGTATAGAAATAGGAAAATACACCAGATGAATCCGTGTCTGGAGAGATGGTGCAGGAGGGAAGGCTTCAGATTTCTGGGGCATTGGGACCAGTTCTGGGGAAGGCAGGACCTTTACAAGGAGGAAGGTTTGCTAGTGCTGTTGGATATGGTTTAAACTAGCTTGGCAGGGGGATGGGAACCTAAGCGGAGTCTTAGATAGGACTACTTCAGGACAGGGAACAGGAGGCAGAAAATTAGCGAGTGATCCTGAAAGACAAAAGAAGCAAAGGTTAAAAAGTGTGCAGCACAGGAATTTGGCAGTGTTAAAGGGTATTTATTTAAATGTAAGGAGTATAGTAAATAAAGCCGATAAGCTGGGGGCACAGATAGACACATGGCAACATGATGTCATTGCTATAATGGAAACTTGGCTTAAGGAGGGGCAAGAATGGCAAGTCAACATCCCTGGATATAGAGTTTTCATATGAGATAGAGAGGGAGATAAAAAAGGAGAGGGTGTAGCATTATTAGTTAAGGAATCAATAACAGCCTTGAGGAGGGATGATATACTAAATGAATCATCAAATGAGGCCAAATGGGTAGAGCTCAGAAATAAAAAGGGGCAGCCACGCTACGAGGAGTGTACTATTGACCCCCAAGTAGTGAGAGGGAGGTAGAAGAACAAATATGCTGGCAAATTTATGAGTGAAAAAACTATAGGGCAATAATAGTTGAGGATTTCAACTACCCCAATAACAACTGGGATACAAACAGTGTGAAGGGCACAGAGGGAACAAAATTCTTGAATTGCGTTCAAGAGAACTTTTTAAGCCAGCACGTAACAAGTCCAATGAGAGGGGGTGCAATTTTAGATTTAGTCTTCGGTAATGAAACTGGGCAAGTGGAGGAAGTAACAGTGGGTGACCATTCTGGAGATAGTTACCATAATTCGTAAGTTTTAGCATAATCATGGAAAAGGACAAAGATAAAACAGGAGTAAGAGTTCTTAATTGGGGGAAGACAAATTTTAAGAAGCTGAGAGGTGACCTGGCGAAAGTGAACTGGATACAGCTACTTGAAGGAAAATCAGTGGCAAACCAGTGGGAGGCATTCAAAGGTGAGATTCTACAGGTGCAGTGTAGGCATGTCCCCACAAAGATAAAGGGTAGTACTGCCAAATCTAGAGTCCCCTGGTTATCTAGAAGCATACCGGTTAAGTTAAAGCAGAAAAAGAAAGCTTATGACGATCATAAAAATCTTAATACTTTAGAAAGCCGAGAGGAGTATAGAAAGTGCAGGGGTGCAGTAAAAAAGGAAAAGCAAAGAGAGGACATGAAAAATTATTGGCAGGTAAAATCAAGGAAAACCCAAAGATGTTTTATCAGTACATTAAGAGCAAGAGGATAACTAAGGAAAGGGTAGGGCCTATCAGAGATGTGCAAGGGAACTTATGCAGGAAATGCAGAAGATGTGGGCAGGGTTTGTAATGAGTTTTTTTACTCTGTCTTCACAAAGGAGAGGGTTGATGTAGACATTGTAGTTAAAGAGGAGGAGTGTGAAATATTGGATATGATAAGCATAATAAGGGAAGTACTAGAGGGTCTGACATCCTTGAAAGTGGATAAACTGCCAGGGCCAGATGGATTGCATCCCAGGTTGTTAAAGGAAGCGAGGGAGGAAATAGTGGATGCGCTGAGGATCATCTTCAAATCCTCACTAGATACAGGAGAGGTACCAGACGACTGGAGGTCTGCGAACGTTGTACCATTGTTTAAAAAGGGTGCGAGGGATAAGCCAAATAATCATAGGCCGGTCCGTCTGACCTCAGTGGTGGGTAAATTGCTAGAATCTACTCTGAGGGACAGGATAAACTGCCAATTAGAAAGGCACGGATTAATCAGGGATAGTCAGTATGGATTAGTTAAGGTAAGGTCATGTCTTACTAACTTAATTGAGTTTTTTGAGGAAGTAACAAGAGGGATTGATGAGGGAAGTCCAGTGGATGTGGTGCACATGATTTTACTAAGGCATTTGACAAGGTCCCACATGGCAGACTGGTCAGTAAAATGGGAGCCCATAGGATACAGGGGAATGTGGCAGGTTGGATCCAGAATTGGCTCAGGGCCAGGAAACAAAGGGTAGTAGTTGACAGATGTTTTGTGAATGGAAATCTGTTTCCAGTGGTGTCCCACAGGGCTCAGTGTTGGATCCCTTGCTGTTTGTGGTATATATAAATGATTTGGACTTAAATGTGGGAGGCATGATTGGGAAATTTGCTGATGACACAAAGATTGGCGGTGTAGTTGATAGTGAAGAGGATAGCCATAGACTCCAGAAAGATATCAATGGTTTGGTTGAGTGTGCGGAAAAGTGGCAAATGGAATTCAATCCAGATACATGTGAGATAATGCATTTGGGAAGGGCAAATAAAGTGAGGGAATACACAATAAACGGGAGGATATTGAGAGAGATAGAAGAAGTGGGAGTCCTTGGAGTGCATGTCCACAGGTCCCTGAAGGTGGTAGGACAGGTAGATAGAGTGGTGAAGAAGGCATAGGGAATGCTTTCTTTTATTGGCTGAGATATAGAATTCAAAAGCAGGGATGTAATGCTGGAACTGTATAAAACGCTGGTTAGGCCATAATTGGAGTATTGCGTACAGTTCTGGTCACATTACAGAAAGGACATAATTGCTCTGGAGAGAGTACAGAGGAGATTTACAGGAATGTTGCCAGGGTTCGAAAGTTGTAGCTTTGAGGAAAGATTGGATAGGCTTGGGTTGCTTTCCTTAGAACAGAGGAGGCTGAGGGGTGACTTAATAGAGGTGTACAAAATTATGAGGGGCCTGGATAGAATAGACAGGAAGGACCTGTTTACCCTAGCGGAGAGGTCAATTACCAGAGGGCACATATTAAAGGTGATTGGTAGAAGGATTAGAGGGGACATGAGGAAAAACTTTTTCACCAGAGGGTGGTAGGTGGCTGGAATTCACTACCAGGAATGGTGATGGAGACAGAAACCCTCAATTCTTTTAAAAGGTACCTGGGCATGCACCTGAAGTGCTGTAGCCGGCAAGGCTATGGACCGGGTGCTGGAAAGTGGGATTAGATTGGGCAGCTAGTTTTTTTGGCTGGCATGGACATGATGGGCTGAATGGCCTCCTTCTGTGCTGTAATTTTTCTATGGTTCTATGATTGGAGCAAAGGAGCTATCCCCTGCTCCAATACAATCCACAAACAGACATGGTTAAACTAGTTAGTAACATGACTAACATGCTTGGCAGTCTGGGTTTTTTTCTGAATTGTACAGTTTGAACTGAGAGTCTGCAGAAAGCTGTTTGCTCCTGGACTGAGAAGATCTCTCTCCTGTCTGCTCCCATCTCTTTGTCACAAGCCTCTGGATCCACTGAAGACAAATGAACCCCAAGAGAGAAGTCTCCTACAGCGAACAAGGTTTAAGAAGAAGACTGGGCCCCAACGAAAAGCAAGATCTACCTACTATCAGGAAATCTACAGTGAGCACAAGAACCGTAACAACAACTCTTCAGATATTGCCTCAAACATTTCCACTTTATTTCTTCTGCTCTGTTGTGTCTCTATCTGCATGTGTGTATTGTGTATGCATGCTAGCGTGGGCGTGTTGTGTATCCATGGGTTTTAACTGAATTAGACTTTAGGTTTAAGTTTAATAAATTTCTACTTTTCTTCTTTAAACCTAAGAAAGCCTGTTTGTGCTGGTTTTTTTGCCTGATAATTGGAAAGCGGTGAACAAGGATTCATCAAGGGGGAGCTAAAAATACGGTGTGTTTAAAATTAGACCCTGTTACAGTAAGACCAGGTGAAGGTTGAAAGGGACCCCTAGACCTTTTTCTCACCTGTTTGTAACATTTATCATACGCAAATGTTACTGCGTGCATAACTAAACAAGCTCTTCTGTCTTTAACATTGTAGGGGGTGTCTTGGACTAAGAGGCCAAATGCTCCAATGACTGCGTGGGCAGTTCCAGATACACAGCTGCTGCCACCAGCTCCATCCTATCATCTTACCTGGGTGAGCACCAGCACAGAGACAGCCACTTGGAAGAAATTAGTCACACAGAAGGGTTGTCACCAGGTAAATTAACAGGCACTAGTGAGAATATAGATCAGGGAAGAGAAAGGAGAATTATGTTTATCTAGGGAATGTGGAGACAAGCTGAAGAGCCTTGGGAACAAGATCCTAGTGGTCCAATCTTCAAAAGGACAATGCTTCAATATCATCAATTTCATGTGAAAGCAGTGGAGATGGTTCCCAAACGTTGGGTTGTTTTGATTTGTGATGGAACAGATCAGTAGCAACTCTAAGCTCAGCACGGGTGAGCTGCAAGGAGTGAGCACAGATGCCATTTGTTTTCTGGATACTGACAGGAATCCTGCTTCCTTAAGTCTCCCTCCAGTGCCTTCACATGAGGGAGCTTCAGACATAGACCTGGCACCCTTTGCTACTGCTAACAGCCGGATGCTGGAAGTTGGTCCTCCTTCGACGGTAGCTACCCTGATGAGTGTGACATCAAATCTCAAAGGCTCCAGGGGTCCCATCCCAACCACATCCCATTCAAATTCAAGCTACTCAAGAGCACTTCATAAGGTAATGAGCAGTTGGAGAAGATAAAGGATCTAGCACAAGTGGTATTCATGTTATTACAAAGTAGTTGTAGATCAGGAGAAGCATTTTTGTGACACTTCCTTGTGAATGTTCTTGTTTAAAGTAAACATGGCTTGATCATATGGAGCTGTGAGTTCTTTCCGGTGTCTTCTTTCAACTTTTAGTATTTGATGATGGCAGGGGAAATATAGACTTATGTTTACTTAAAGGACATGTGTTCATCCTCCTCCTCTTCCATGTGTTCATCCTCCTCCTCTTCAAAACATCAAAATAAATATATTCCCATTGTGAAATCTGTAGTGTTCAAAGCAGTGCTTTGAGCAGAGCTAAGTAAAAGTAGCAGCATAAGTCCTGACTCAAGCCCCAAAATACTAAAAAGATTGCTATACAAGCAGAGAAACACCAGCCTTCAGTAGCAGCTCACAAAACAACCTCCTCAATGCGGTATCTGTTTCAGGGATTCCTTGCAGCAGCTCTTGCCACCACTGATAAAGTTGCATTAATTATTCAAGTCGGGTTGGTGGCAGAAATGGAAAGGTATGTGGCAGAAGGGATAACCGCACTCCCTTGACCCCATTTAAATTGTTGGAATGGGCCTGTGGTGAGCTGTAAAGGGAACTGGTAATTCTTTGGGAGAATTCAGATGCAGAATTTTATGGTGGATTTGAGGAGGTAGACTTTACGAATGCATTTCTATCCTTTCATTGCACTAAATCTACCCCAATATGATTAATAATTAAGCTTTATATTCGAGTCGCTCTGAACAGGCTCCAGAAGCTGGCCGAGCGCGTCTACCCTGAGGCACAGTGTGGCTTTCGTGCAGAGAGATCGACTATTGACATGCTGTTCTCCCTTCGTCAGATACAGAAGAAATGCCGTGAACAACAGATGTCCCTCTACATTGCTTTCATTGATCTCACCAAAGCCTTTGACCTCGTCAGCAGACGTGGTCTCTTCAGACTACTAGAAAAGATCGGATGTCCACCAAAGCTACTAAGTATCATCACCTCATTCCATGACAATATGAAAGGCACAATTCAACATGGTGGCTCCTCATCAGAGCCCTTTCCTATCCTGAGTGGTGTGAAACAGGGCTGTGTTCTCGCACCCACACTTTTTGGGATTTTCTTCTCCCTGCTGCTTTCACATGCGTTCAAATCCTCTGAAGAAGGAATTTTCCTCCACACAAGATCAGGGGGCAGGTTGTTCAACCTTGCCCGTCTAAGAGCGAAGTCCAAAGTACGGAAAGTCCTCATCAGAGAACTCCTCTTTGCTGACGATGCTGCTTTAACATCTCACACTGAAGAATGCCTGCAGAGTCTCATCGACAGGTTTACGTCTGCCTGCAATGAATTTGGCCTAACCATCAGCCTCAAGAAAACGAACATCATGGGGCAGGATGTCAGAAATGCTCCATCCATCAATATTGGCGACCACGCTCTGGAAGTGGTTCAAGAGTTCACCTACCTAGGCTCAACTATCACCAGTAACCTGTCTCTAGATGCAGAAATCAACAAGCGCATGGGTAAGGCTTCCACTGCTATGTCCAGACTGGCCAAGAGAGTGTGGGAAAATGGCGCACTGACACGGAACACAAAAGTCCGAGTGTATCAGGCCTGTGTCCTCAGTACCTTGCTCTACGGCAGCGAGGCCTGGACAACGTATGCCAGCCAAGAGCGACGTCTCAATTCATTCCATCTTCGCTGCCTTCGGAGAATACTTGGCATCAGGTGGCAGGACTATATCTCCAACACAGAAGTCCTTGAAGCGGCCAACACCCCCAGCTTATACACACTACTGAGTCAGCGGCGCTTGAGATGGCTTGGCCATGTGAGCCGCATGGAAGATGGCAGGATCCCCAAAGACACATTGTACAGCGAGCTCGCCACTGGTATCAGACCCACTGGCCGTCCATGTCTCCGTTATAAAGACGTCTGCAAACGTGACATGAAATCGTGTGACATTGATCACAAGTCGTGGGAGTCAGTTGCCAGCATTCGCCAGAGCTGGCGGGCAGCCATAAAGACAGGGCTAAATTGTGGCGAGTCGAAGAGACTTAGTAGTTGGCAGGAAAAAAGACAGAGGCGCAAGGGGAGAGCCAACTGTGCAACAGCCCCAACAAACAAATTTCTCTGCAGCACCTGTGGAAGAGCCTGTCACTCCAGAATTGGCCTTTATAGCCACTCCAGGCGCTGCTTCACAAACCACTGACCACCTCCAGGCGCGTATCCATTGTCTCTCGAGATAAGGAGGCCCAAAAGAAAAAAGAAATATTAACTTTATTCTAGTATGTGCTAACTTTCAATATCAATTAGTTGTAAGACAAATTAGAAAAAAATTGCAAAAGAAATAAGAAAATATTTTCAATTCTCTTTCTCATTTTCCATGATTGAAAGCATTTCTTTTGGTGCTTAAGACACGGCATCTTTAATTAGCTTCTGTAGAAAACAAAAATGAAAGATCTCTGACAGGACCAGGGTAAAAGTACAGGAGCACATGGTAAGATCATAGCTGCTGAAAATGTGATTCTCAGTGTTTCATAACAGTCATCAAACAGCTATAGACCAAGATATTCAAAGTTTGAATCTGGTGGTACCAACATTCTCAGAGGTTGAGCAGTTGCCCAATAGCTTGGCAGTCCAACTGGCTACACCATACAGTGGAGAGGTATGGGTCTTCTGCCATGATTCCTCGAAAAGAGAATTCCTGTTCTCTACTGAATCTTAACAAGTGTCATGGATCACATTTACAGGAAAGAAAGGGCAGTTTGAGGGAACACCCTGGGCTGTGCTTGTGCATCTCCTTGTGGCTGATTATGCGAAGCAATGGTGAACATTGGGGGTAAGTTGCCTAATCAGTCGGTGTAGGAAAATAAGACATGCAAGACAGGAACAGGGAAAACAAAACTGAAAAAACAACATGGCTTCAGTTCCAGGTGAAATCTATATTGTGACCTTACTTAATCCTTCCTATGTAGCAGGAAAAGCTCTAAAATTACCTAAAAGCTTTTGCAGTAATGTTTTACTGAAAGTATAATTTCCTGTACCCTTTCGGTCAAACATAGAGACACTGAAAATAACTAAATCTTTCACTTTTAATTAAGTTAATTTTACAGAAGGGTAGGTCCCAGGATGACAATTTTTTATGTTTTCATTTTTCTGATCCTATTCATGGCTGGAAGAAGCAAGTGATGAGTGGGAATCCTGTCTACTTAGGTTTATGAAGTTTTCTGTCTGAAAGTAAATCGAGGGAAAGCAATATCTACAGAGCTTTTAATAGCATGATGGGTTTTAAAATGTATTGTCATATGAATCATTGATCAAATGAAATGGCACTGATGGAAGCAGGGCAGCTAAATGTAGACAGAAGTAAGTATTAAACTAGCAGTACATGAAAGGTTGGCAGACACTCATTTGTCAAAGTTTTATCTGATTTCAGATCTACTAGATTGATCAGTCACAATTTAGAAACAAAGTGATCTGAGTTTCATTCGATTTTCAGGTGTTATTTGTGCATCCTCTTGGTAAAACCTTTGCTCCAATGGAAGATCAGTGCACAAGTAAAGCTACATTTTAAACATTAATTTAAACCTAAAACATTCCAAGCAAGATCTCTAGTAATGCACATTTTGAGAATTCAGAGCATTCCGAACAGTAATTGTAAAACAGATTATTGATGGAAAAGCAACCTGATTCACTGGTGAGTGGGTAGTAATCAGTTAAAGGCCCACTTTCTTAGAACACGGCTTGAATTTCAAGCATAGTACCACAAAGATTGTATCTTTTAATGACTGTAATGAATGACCCACCATTCTATGGTGGAATAAGTGTCCAAAGCAAATTAAAGAACAGGTGACAATTCTCTGTCCAGTATCCAAACATCAATTCATTCATTCTCATCTTACTGAAATGGTGTGGGAGCACTAAGGAAAATATTTATCTTCACCGCCTGGGTGGTCATCTGGTGGAACTGATCATCCGCTTGGTAAGAACTCCCTGGTTTCATTCCATTGAAATCAATGGACTGAAATTTGGGTGGTTCTATAACAGGTGGGCAATCATACTACCAGCTCACTACCCAATGGGTGAAGATGAAGATCACAGAATTGTTACAGTGCAGAAGGAGGCCATTCGGCCCTTCATGTCATGCAGCGGCTCTCCGAAAGAGCAATTTACTTAGTGCCATTCCCCCACCTTCTCCCTGTAACCCTGCACATTTTTCCTTTTCATATAACAGTCTAATTCTCTTTTGAATGCTTCAATTGAAACTGCTTCCACCACACTCAGGCAGTGCATTCCAGACCTTAACCACTCGCTGTGTGAAAAGGTTTTTCCTCATGTCGCTTCTTGTTCTCGATCCTTTCACGAGTGGGAATAGTTTCTCCCTATCCACTGTGTCCAGGCCCCTCATGATTTTGAATACCTCTATCAAATCACCTCTCAACCTTCCCTTCTTCAAGGAAAACTGTCCTAACACCTCCAATCTATCTTCATAACTGAAGTTCCTCATCCCTGGAACTATTCTCGTGAATCTTTTCTGTACTCTCTCCAATGCCCTCACATTTTTCCGAAAGTGCAGTGTCCAGACCTGGATGCAATGCTCCAGCTGAGGCTGAACTAGTGTCTTATATAAGTTCAACATAACTTCCTTGCTCTTGTACTCTATTCCCCTATTAATAAAGCCCAGGATACAGTATGCTTTATTAACTGCTCTCTCAACCTGTCCTGTCACGTTCAATGACTTATGTACATATACACCCAGGTCCCTCTGCTCCTGCACCCCCTTTAGAATTGTACCCTTTATGTTATATTGTCTCTCCATGTTCATCCTACCAAAATGAATCACTTCACCTTTCTCTGCATTGAATTTCATCTGCCCATTCCACCAACTTGTCTATGTCTTTTTGAAGTTCTACACTATCCTCCTCACAGTTCACAAAGATCTCGATGGTTTATGCACAAAATTTAGCCACATTTGTATCACTTGATAAGTAATTGGATGGAGTATTTTTAGAATAGGATGATGCTAAATTCTGATGGAATTAAATATTTTTTGACATATTTTGATTTTAGAATTATAATCCACATAGAAAATAAAATACTTGTTTAATATATATTTTAATCATAGACAATAAATAAGATGCATCATTTTTTACACACCAAGTAAATAATGACTTAAAACATTTCTTTATGTTCATCAGTCTTTTAAATGTACATTACCTTTAAAACATTTCCCTTATGCATCTATGCTGATAATTTTATCTGATTTATACAGGATTTAGGTTTTGTGTATTTTCCTTCATTAAATCAAATTTAGAATTTACTATCTTAGACTGCTTTATTATAATTGAAGCATCAATTTGAGCATCTCAACAGATCACTTTATAAGATCCAACATGCACTTTCAAAGTAATGAAAAAAGTAATAAAAATACAACTAAAGCAGTTATGGTTTCACTATGCTGCTTTAGGTGCTGTCAGTAATACAAAGACCGTGAGACCGAAACTTTAGAACATTCTTAGGTATATTCCATTATTTCCACCCCTGATAACCATTGATATTATTAATGTGAGTCCATTTCAAAAATCTACCTCTTGCTGTAACTTAATATTGGAACTTGACCATTCAAGTGATACTCCAAATATGAATACAGATTATCTCACCAGCATAACATAACAGGAAACAAAAGCTCAAAATTGATCAAGAACATGTGGTCAAACTCTTTGTAGAAAGGAATCAAATGTGTTGACAACAATCAACAAATCCTAATTAAATTATTGCATTTATCATATTTATATGGCACAAACTAAACTTTAATCAGAAATGTGAAACATGCAGCAGAGATCAATTATTCTTCAGTTGCTATTATCTAGTAATATGATTACTTTTTTATTCTTTTCATATAAACTGCAGTTTCAGGATATAGCTATAGATTCCATTGGCTTTAAATTGGTGAAAATATATCTGCAGTTGTTTAATTACCTCTGAAGTGACTCCTCAATGTTCGTTTTAGTGCTTGATGACTGGGTAGTGATAAATGCAAAAACTCATTTATTTTGTGAATGATTGAGCACTAATGCTGTTTAGTTTTCTTAATATAGTTGTATTATCATGAATAAGTAATGAGCATGCCAGGCTTTCTGAATATTTGATTATACCTTTTTGAATGAATTTGTGTCTGATTTTCCTGTAATATCATTGTAGGTTTGTTGGTGTCATAACTCCACATCCTTGTAATGGATCTTTATCACTTTGTCTTAAGCAAATAACCTTTTGAGGTCAGACTTCCAAGTGATATATTCCAAGAGGGTTGCCTTATCGGCACAGGCTTGAAAATGGTTTGAACTCGGCATTCATATTAAAGGGATCATTTCATTAAATGCATTGGTCTGCATTAGGGGTTTTCATGCCATCTTAGCAAAGGGGCATATTTATGCTATTTGAACTGATCATATATTGAGGAAGGGCCTACAATACATTTCTAACAGGTGTCCTTCACACAGCATCTCCTAACGTTTGGGAAAAGAGTTAAGAATGTAACAGGTTTTCGTGATTCAGACAGATTATTGACAATGTTGGAATTATATGCACAAGTACAACAACAATAAGAGCAATTTGCCTAATCATCCCTAGTAATTGTTATTATTCTTATCCAAATGTAAATGGGAAAAAAACACTTCTAACGCTTACATTTTCTTTTTGCATTTGCCCTTCAAAACAAAGGGCAGGATTTTCTGTTTTAGGTCGGGATCCCCACATCGGGGTCAAATGAGGGTCCCAACCCTGTATCATGTTGGGAACAATCACCCAACCTTGATTTTTGTTGGATTGCCAATTAGTGGCCAGAGGCCACGCTCGCCATCCAATTGAGGATGGCTGGTGGGCTCTCAAAGCTGAAGGACCAATAGGAGGCCCTCCACTACCAAAGGAACTGCAGCCTGTCATTGCAGGAAAGGGAGACAGAGGGCACATCCATCTTGATGTTCCTTCTCAGCAATTTTAAAATATTTAAAATGGCCAGAGCTGCCAGACCACCAATGTGGAGGGGGTGCCACTCCACAGGGCAGCCTGCAGCAACCTTTGTAGCCATCTCGGTGGTGGGGAATGGGGGGTGCCTCAAAGTGATGCTGGAGCACTGGGCCCCCTGGTTTTCCACCTGGAGGCCGCCTCCAGGCATCTGCTGTGCTTCCAATGCCATGAGGGGGCTCGCAAGCTGACTGGAAAATTCCAGTTGGAATCTGATCATTGGCCTTAATTGGCCTCTTAATTAACTTAAGCTACCTGCCACTTGCAGGTGGGTAGCCATTCCATGCCCAATCCGGCCTTCGTAAAAATGGCTCAGGGATGGTGCTGGCAAACAGACATGGCAGCCAGTGGCGTGGAATTACGCGCTTGTCTGCCTCAGTTCCCACCCCGATCAGCCTCCGAAAATCCTGCCCAAAGTATCAGTTACAATTGATCAAATAGCCCAAATATTCTAACTAAAGCTAATTTAAACATTTTACAAACCACATAATCCATGATGGGCTTGTTACAATGCTAAAATTAGACTCTTATGGCTATGGATGCTAATACATAATTATTAGCTGATGTCATTTCACATTGCATTAAATTAGATGGTACGTTTAAATAAACAAAGCTAATCCACATCTTCCTCAATGAGTTTGACCGGGATGGTTCTATTTTCTCTCAGTGACACTGAATGAAAATAACTCTTTCAAATCTTTACCAAATATTTTTTCAGGCATATTTTGTATAATGTTACTTTACTGTTCACATGTGTGGAAAAAATGCTTATATGCTACTTATTAAATGTTTAAAGTAATGTTTGAAACTTACCCTCTGTAAAGGAAATTTTTAGTCAAAATTGAAGACACTTGTCAACATGTATTCTATTAACTTATGAGACTGCTGAGATTTATAATTCACTTAACATTTTAATTCACTAATAGCAATTAATGGAATTGTTATACTGCAGGCACTGATTTGAGATTTGCCTGTACTGTCAGCTCTATAACACTCTCTGGTTGGGTAAGTGGAACTCTGCAAATGTATGCTTACAAGTACGAGCATCAGTGTCCAAATCCGATGGACCAGTAAGGAATTTTAAAGCTCACTTCATACTGATTACATATATGCTCCAGCCAGAGCGAGACTGAAGTGACACCAGACCACCTTCTTAAGGTAGAATCTATACTAAACTTGCCAAAGTTGTACTACAATTTCTACTGAAGCTCTACACAGTTATCATGTTAAAACAACACAAAAAATACTTGCAAACCAGGCGTATTATGAGATAAACAGATATCACACTTTTGATAAATTACCTTGTAAAAGGCAAATTAGGTTCTACCTATATGCATCAAAGAAATGAGGATACAGAGATGTAGCAAAGTTACCAGAACTTGTGCACAGAGTAGTAGTTATTGCCACAAAAGCAATGGGGCACAACTTTTTAACACATTTTCAATAAAGTTTCTACAGGTTAAACGGAGTAAGCAAACAATAATTAAACACCTATATGGTAAGGATAGTATGTTAGTCATAAATGTTACTACTTATAGGACTGGTGGAAAATAAAGACAAAAGGGATGAAGCTGAAGCTGCCACAGTTTGCAAAGCAGCTCAATGTATCGAATGCTGTTCCTGTGCACCTATGTAGAAATGGTTATAGCTATTGAACCAGATGTGAAGAACAGAGGCTTAGCCATTTTTAGAGGAACTCCGCAGTAAAGAAAAGTATGATTTAGAGATCATCCTTCTATTGTCTTAATGGTTTGCCTGCAAATCATCATATCAGTGGGCTACACCATTCCCAATGGTTACTTATTAATGCATACAAAATAAATGAAATATTTTACTGTTCGAGCCTTGTAATATTAATGAGTAAACGTGTTAGTTAAAGGGGCAGATGGATCTAAATCATTAAATTCAAATAAATCCAATTTGTCCTGAATCCAAGTAATTCTAGTATCAGAAACACTTTGGTCTCTGTTCTAAATTCACTTAGCTATAGCTCCAATTGTTTGATGTTAAAAAGCATTGATAATATTATACTTTTTAAACAGTGTTCAAAAAAGACATGGGCCGTATTTTATTATGGCAACAGTGATCCTGGCGGCAGGACAGAAGGCGAAGGAAGGCCCCACCTCAGCCCTCCGTCGGATCCCCAAAGCCATTTAACAATGAGCAGGCAATTAACTGCCTGCCGCTGGGGACACCATCCCTTCAAGGGACGAGCTCCCACCTTCAGAGCTGCCAATCGGAAAGCCAGCAGCTCTGCAGTACCAGCAGTGCCATTGGGAGCAGCGGTGACTACTGGTACTGTAGAAGGCTCTGCAGCATCGAGGATGTCCGGGAAAGGTGAGTGGGGTCGGGGTCACCGGAGCCATTCAGCTGACCATGGCGATGTCTGAGGGGGTGGTTGGTGAGGGTTGGGCGATGGGGGGGGGTTGTTTTTCGGACATGTGGCAATCACTTCCAGGGTGGGTCCCTCCAGGTGTCCTGGATTGCTCCCAAAGGAGGGACCCCAACCCCTGTCCCCACTAGGAGGCTGCCAGGCTTTACCTTGCGGCGTCTCCCTGCAGCAATGGGTCCCTCCTCCTTCCCAAAATTTAGGTGGAGGTGGGAAGATGCCTTTAAGCGGCCATTAGTTGGTCACTTTAGGGCATAAATTGGCCTGAGGCGGACTTCCTCGTCTCGGACTAAATTGGAAGGCATCGGAAAGGCGACGGGCACTCTGCCCTCACACATTCTAACACAATTTTATAGACCCCCTGCCTCTGTTCCCATCCCAAAGGGGCCCATAAAAGTTAGCCCATTCTGTGGTAACTTGTGTACAGTCCACATCTCTGACTATCCACTCCGTTGTTAAACCTGAACCTCAGTTTTAGCCAAAGAAATCCATTTTAATGCAGTATAACTTTTCAAAATAACTATTCCAGAATTTTACCTGTGATAATACACATTTTATCTCTCATCTGTCACAGCTCTGTTAATTTTCATTTGGCTAGAAGAATTGGGCAGCCTGTGCTATGGTCTCTACTGCAGCCTACTTCAATATTGATCCGATTTCAATCAATAGGAAATGTTGTTCATTCAGAATGAGTTGGTTTCTCCCAGTTAGTCCCTACACAGAAGATGGAAGACCTCATTATCACACACTGTGGTAGATTATTGTTTTTACTGCCTCAAAGCTGGGTGGAGCACAGAAAAGAAAATCTGGTGTGTGAGATCATAGGACAGAAGCAGGAACCTGCTGTATCTTCATTCCATTGAAAGTTTCCTTCCAAGGAAGTTCTGGCAAATTCTTTAAGTGATGAGAATCCTCCCAGCCAGATTTTCCTATCTGCGCTCTATTCAGGCAACGCTTAATGCCCAAGTAGAAAAGACAAGACTCTACCCCACTGGGTTAGCAAAAAAACCACTGCAACTCACTCAATTAAGGAAAGCAAATTTTAAGAAACAGGCAAACCATGGGATTCCAATCTTCAACCTTGGAGTTAAGAATTTAATTAGGTCTCAAATAGGTGAGCAGAGAACATTCTGTTTATTGTGAATACATCATGTCAGGAAAGAAGGGAACAATACAGAAAACGAGTTCAGAAAAAATACCATTATATTGGGATGAATACTGGCATATTCTTAATTTCCTACTTAAATGCTTTTACAAATGCTAACTATGCCATAGCACTCATGTACAATTGAAGATGAATGTACTTACAGCTTGCACAGAATATAGCCTGTGTGGGTTGTGGAATCTTTCACACTGGCTGCCATCTGGTGAAAGCTGCTAAGCATGGAATCCAATGACTACTTTCTTTCATGCTCAGAAAACATTCATATTTTTGAAGTATGTGGTATATTTATTGAAATATATTATTAGGGTGCAGCCTTGATGGCATCTTGGTAACAAGTTGTTTTCTGCACAATGATGGATGTGAAATTAATCTTCACTTTCTGATTTGGTTTCACTTAGGGAGATGGTGAGTGAATAAATAGGCTAAGAAAAAAGAACATGAAAGGTTGAGCATAAACTCAGAGCTGAAACCAGTTTTCCTGCTTCCCCACCCCCAGCTACTTCCATATTCTTCCTATCCTGGATGCCCTGAACCACACTTCCTTGAAACATGCCAGAAGATAAAGGTTGCAGAGTAAGGGGTCCTTCTGCTGTGTGGCTTTGCCTTATCTTATGAGCAGTCTTCACCTGCAAGAAGAATCATGACTGACATTGGCAGGAGGATGCACTGTGATACTGCGATAGTGATATGATTATAGGAAAAACATCATGCTGCTACTGTACATAGAAGGAGTTGTCAGCAGAACACCAGTGAAGGGTGTCAGTTAAGGATCAGATATCATAAAATGGAGGGGAAGCGTAGTTTTCTATGCTGTATATAGGGAAAATATGGAAAGCATACATGTTCAACTTACTGTCAGACTGTCTGGTTGTAGGGATATGGATTATGCCCTGCAGAGTTGAAATGTTACATTGATTTGTGGTTTGAATGGGATTTTCTACCTTCTTACATTTGGTGAGGTTGTGAAAAAGAATTCTGTACTCCAGCGAGGTCCTTAGAGCAAAACAATTAGCATTGTCATGGTTTGCCACTGCCTGCAAACAATCCTGACTGATTCTCCATGGGCCATGATGAGCATCCACAGGGAAAAGGACTTCCCTTCCCTGCCGCACTTAATCCAATAATGTTTCCATTGCTGCACCGAAGAGTGAGGCATTTGCTGCTCCCATAGTTGTTCATTGATACAGCTGAAGTTTCATTTTCACCTTTTATACCATTTAAAGATTAATGTACCAATGTCCCTTTAAGCTAATATAGGCCTTTAATAACCTCAAGAGCACACAATTTCTGATTCCCTAATGGAGGACACCCAGGTGTGACTTGATCTTGTAAATCAGCCATAATGTCCTGAATTTTACCACAGGCACCAGGGCGAAAAGCGGGTCCTGAGCCCACACTTGCCGGCAGCAGGATCGCCTTGGCAATTCTGCCTCAATTCTCTTCAATTAAGGAAGGCGACAGGATCCTGATGCTGTTGGCCTAATCAGAGGGCTGGAAACTCAGAAGCCTCAGCAGCACCACCGGGAGAGGTGGTCACTGCTGAGGCATGTAGGTGACCTCGAGCCTCCAGCTGATGTTTGAAAAAAAAGTAAAATTCATGGGGCCGTGTAGAAGGGAAAACCCCTCCGAGGCGATGGTTGGGGCCATGGGAGCTGTCTTCCTTGCCTGCTGCCCCCTCTTTGTGCCTTGGAGCCTCTGGCTCTGATGGCTCCCCAGTCTGCCTCAGGGAGGCCACCTCCATTAAGCTGGCGGCCTCCTCACACGACAAGGACCACTCCACCTTTGGCATTTTGCCGATGGCCCCATAAAATGGCCCTTAATTGTGCTTTTACGCACCGGCATTGGGCCTGCGTCAGGAAGCCGGCCCAAAGGGGCTCCCTGCTATTTTACTGCCCCCGCCAGCCACCCCCCCCCACCCCACCCCCGCCACTTCCCAGCCTGTCAAACGGGGACCAGTAATATCTCAATTAGGTTGACCCCAGAAAGGCAGCTGGATTCAGCAATAGTGCACTTAAGGTGGCCTTCACTGGCTTATACTATTGGTATTTTGATTAATGCAACATGATAATCTACTTAGCAAAAAGCTATCGGCAAAGCAAGGTAGTTTACTACCTAAATTTGATGATACACAGTAGCAAAGGTCCATTGGACTGCAAGGCTGCTTTGAACATTTGATTGGAGAAAAGTCAGTTGTTTGAATAACAGTACTTTTATGATATGTACATGTGGAATTTCCTGAATATTGTCTATGAGCGTGGAGAGAGTCTCTACCCTCACTGCTCTTTCCCACCATACTAATCACTCAGACTTAGAAATTTCACCACAGTGCATAGGGGGGTTACTTTGCATATGCCAATGCAACCTTCAAAAGGTGAAAAAATCTTCGAAGTAAATCAATAAACACATTGGGCTGAATTTTACCAGTCCCTCGATGCGTGGGTTGCAGTGTGGGCGCTGGTAAAATTTTACGGGAGGAGGCCCGCCTCGACCTGCGACGCTGAGAAGGGCCCGCCGCAAATTACTGGTGGCGGGGAGACCTCAGTGTGGCCCCCCAGCTGCCAGGCGGCGGGCCCTTCATCTGCATATTCAAATAAATGTAAATGAGATTCAAATAAACTTATTTGCAGGTGGCGGACGTCCCACGCCGATTTTACCGACTCTGAACGCAGCTCGCGCACCTTCGGAACTCCGTACAGAGTTCTAAGGCGAAAACCTGGTGGGGAGGGGGGAGGAATAAAATTTTCAGGGCAGGAGGGGTGGAGGAGCATGTGAAAACATTTTTCATTGGCTGTGGGGATGGTGGGAAGGGGTTGAAGGGCAAAGAGTGCAAAATTTGGGATTTAAAGGTCGGGACTGTCAAGAATAGTTTTTGGGGGGGGAGAGGAAAATAAATTTATTGTGTGATCATTGGGGGTTGGAAATGGCACTTTTATGTGAAATGGACTGTTTTTTATTAAAAGTTAAAGACCTGGTCCCTTTAAAAATTAAAATCTCTGCTAAGGACTTAAAGTCTTTAAAAAATGGCACTGGCACCTGCGCAGTGGTGCCAGACGCTGTTGCTGGGGATGCGGGGGCTGCCCCCTCTATGTCATCGGGGGTGGCTGCTCTGCCCCCTCCATTTAAGTGACACCCCCACCCCCCCACCCCCCGCGTGTAATATCGCGGGGGCTCCTCAGCAGCGCTTCCGTGTCGGAAGGCTGCCGAGTTGAAAGCACACCACTGTGGCGCGTGGCGCGCAATTAAAATTCAGGCCATTGTAAATTTATTGACAATCAGTATTCATGCACAGAAACATTTGCTGTAGAGTCAACATTTAGACTTATTACTAGCAGATAACACAACAAAAACAATACTCAAAATCAATGGATCAAAAGGCATCAAGCTGCTTGTTATGATGGTTTCTGGCCATGGCTCATGGGCATTCTGGAAACATTAACTGAGCACTGGTAGGAGTATTGCCTGTTACAAAGAGAAGATTGAAAAACAGAAATACTTTGAAGTGATTAAAGGCAGACTCCCGCAGCTAGTGGCAATGTCAAGAAATACCACATTGAGCAGCATTATCAGTTATACAGCAGTTGGGCAGTGATTAAACAATGGTGAAGAACAGACTGTGAACAATACAATCACATTATTACTAACATTGAAAAAGTGTGTAGAAAAATAATCCACAGAAATATCAATTTGAAGAATTCGCAAATTTTCAAGGGATGGGTCCAGCTGACAACAATGACGAAGCAGCACTGCACAAGAAGGAGTTGATTTTAACCTGCCAAAATCAGGGTTAGCAGGGCAGTAATGGCTGTCAACTTGCAGTCGGTAGAATTGCTGCCCCATTAATGATCGGCCTGCTGGCACTGTCAGCAGGCCGGCTGAAACGCCTGCCTGTTTCAAGTGGTAGGCCTGTACATAGGACCCTGATTGCCATTTGAGGATTAACTGGTCGGAATGGCACTGTACGCTGGTGATAGGGTCAAAGACGTCTCGGAACGTTAAGTTTTAAATTATTTTTGTGGGGCCAGGAGGACTAGGAGTGCTCCTCCAGACCCCCCCAAAAATACTGCAGGCCACTGCCCTCCCTCAGCCTCACCTCTTCCCCCTAACCAGGATATACCTACAACTGCTGCTGGTGTCCCAGCTAGCTGACGTTCCTGTTGTCCAATGCCACCGAGCTGCCTTAAGAGGCCCAGCTGAATTCAAATAAGGCCTGGGGTCTCAAAAGTGCAGCGGCCATTTCACTTGCTAGCCAGCTGGCCACCATACTCTGCAGATCAGCTGCCTAAAAGTTTGAATCTACCGTAGAATCTTGGTAAAGTCAAAACTTTGGTCAGCAGTATTAGAAGAAGAGAATTTGCTCTTGGACACTGGGGACTGCTGGATAATGATTCTGATATCCTTTCCATAAAGAAACATCAAGTGAAAACAGTCAAGGCAGAAAAAAGAGTAATTAGACTCTCACTGATACTCTCAATTAAAACAAAAAGTTAAATTGACAACTGTTTTGGCATTAGAGTGCAGACATTGATGATAAATGAAAACAGCTCTGTCAGGAGGCACAGTTATCAGTAGAGTCCCACTGGGTCTGCTCTGGGTTACCTGCTGTTCAGACTATTCATGGAAAGAACTTCCTATTATATTACAACAGTTATGACACTAAGCTGTGTGATCAGGTAACAAATATAAAAGTGATTAAAAGCATTCAATGGAATCAGGACCAATTAAATAAATGGGATAAGGAATTGGATAAGTTTGCCAAACATATAATAATGTAAATTGGAAAAGGAAATATGAAGTATCTGTACACATAAATCGAGAAACAAAAGGATTTGAGGATGATAATTGACCTAAACTGCAAGATTCCAATCAAAGTGATGCTGTTAACAACAATGCTGAATCAATGCTCAGCTCAAAGATATTTGAGTCGAAGAAATCAAAACATGCGATGCAAAATCATGTAGATCACAAGTAAGACTAAATTTCAAATTGTTTGGCCAATGTTGGGCACCCTAAACATTAAAAAGGATATTGAAATGTTGATCTGGACAGTGATACATAAATGAAAATGTTGGAGAAGAGTGACCAGATTGATTTTGGATCACAGCACTTCTCACTATGAGGAAAAGCTTACACAGCAATGTTTGACTTTTTTGAGAGATCGAGAGAAAAAGATTGAGAGGGGAGATAGTTCAGTTCTTTACAATTCTGAGAAGCACAAATTATGCACAATTGTGGAATACTGTATAGAAAGAAGTAGGCTGTTTAATTTGGAGTGTGGGGATACAGATATAAAATTAACAAAACCTCAAGTGAGTCTAAAGAATCAAAGACTACTTCATTCTCCTTGAGTGGTGAATCAATTAACTCCTTCAGAAAGGAACTGGATAAATATCAGATTAGGAATGGCATTGAAGGTTATTATGATAAGGATAGATACAGATGATCAAATACTCTGTAGAATGTAGTAGTTCATGTGCTGTGGGGACATGGAATTTTCATCTATTGAAAGAAAATGGCCAGATCTAAATAATGGAGCTGCAAGCATAGATAAACATTGTAGTGTTTTGCTCAACTAGCTTAGCTAAATGCGACATTTTACAAAAGATTCCCACTGGTGATTAAATAGTGATATGGCAAACTACACATTCCGTGGCAAGCTTAGTGATCTTTTGGTATTCCATCTTTTCTTATGTTCCCAAATAATTAAAGTACAAAACAATTAAAGATAAAGAGCAACTAGAATTCTATGAGTCTGTTTGTTTTTAAATAAAATCTATTTGACATGGAACTGAGATCTTCATTTTTTTAGATACCAATTAGTCAGATTTTATCTAAACTATCATCAAATAAAATGTATTTTTTTAGATTGTAAACCATTTACATTTTTCTTAAAGTGCTTATTTTGGCCCATGAATACTGATTGTGGATAGATCTGCAGTGTATTTACTGATTAATGTATGAAAGCCATTTATTGTCATGCAGGCCCCCACCTGCCAAGACTGAGGCACACATTATTTCACCGCATGAACATTTAAACTTAAAATTGTGGCTGGGAAGAAAAGAGGGCCTATCACAAAGAATTACCAAGCCCCTGAGTGGAAATACATTTGCATGCTGGCAGACAGTATTGGAACAAAGGACCCAGTTCCTGCTTCTCCAATACACAGAAGACCTGGTCAGGCCAGTTTAGTCACATGACTAACTGACTGTTTGAATTTGAACTTGCTGAGAGAAAGAAACACAGAAAGCTCTTTTCTCCTGGACTGAGAACACCTCTCTCCTGTCTGCTCGCATCTCTTTCTCATAGAACTGAAGACCCATTGAAGACACATAAACCCAAGAGAGAAAAGTCTCCTACAGTAAACAAGGTTTAAGAAAAATACTGGGCCCCAATGAAAAGCAAGACTACTTACAAAAGGACTACAGCGAGCTCAAAGCACAGTAAACAAGAAACTTTTCTGATATTGCCTCAAACCTCGCTACTTTATTTTTCTTCTGCTCTTTTCTGTCTCTTTTTGCATGTGCGTATCACGTATGCATGCTAGCGTGGGGCGCCATGTGTATCTGTAGGGATTAACCGAATTAGAGCTTAAGTTTAAGTTTTAATAAATTTCACCTTTCTTCTCTAAACCTAAGAAAGCCTGTTTATGCTCATTTCTTTGCCTTATAATTGGAAAGTGATGAACAAGGATTCACCAAGGGGGAGCTCAAAACACAGTGTGTTTAAAAATCTGACCCTGTTACAATAAGACCTGGTGAAGACAGTAAAAGACCCCTAGACACCTTTCTCACCTGGTCGTAATAGAAATTTGGGTGCTAGCATCTGGGATTTTTACCCACAGACAAATGAGAAAAATTGGAAGTGGGAAGCCAAATTGTTCCCAATCAAAAAAAAAGAGCAAGATCAGTACAGGTTTTCTTGTGGTTGTGTATGATTGAATACGGACATGTCTGCAACTGAAGTGAGTAGCTCCCGAAGCCAGGGTGAAGTAACTTTGGATAAGTTAAAAGCACTGTCTATGGAGGAGTTGAGAAAAATGGCCGAATGGTGTGGGATCACTGTACGTGGCAAGGCGAGGAAGTTTGAATTCCTAAGGCTAGTGGCCAACCATTTTTCCCTTGAATCTGAAGAAGCAGAAGCAGTGTTAGAAACAGAATCCGACAGGGTATTGTTAGCAAAGATAAAATTTGAACAGAGGAAACTTGAATGAGGAAAGAGAAAAAGACAGGGGCAGGAGAGGGAGAAAGAGAGAGCCTTCCAAAAGGAACGTGAAGAGAATGAAAGGCAGGAGAGAGAGAGAAAAAGAATATTCCAAAAAGAATCCAAAGAGAGAGAGCTGAAGCCATTTGAGTTAACTAGGGGGCGACAGAGTAACCCCAGTGAAAGCATAGCCAATAAGGAGGAGCAGAATTCAAGGCTGGGTACAAAATTGCTAAAACTTGCTCAATTAATTCCAAAATTCAATGAGGAATATGTAGAAGCATTTTTTGTGTCTTTTGAGAAATTGGCAAGGCACTAAAATGGCCAGCTGAAACCTACTCTCTCTTATTGCAAAGCAAACCAACCAGAAAAGCCCATGAGGTTTATTCCTTGTTGCCAGTTGAGAGTTCATCAAATCATGAACTGACCAAAAATTCTATCCTCATGGCATATGAATTAGTACCCGAAGCCTATCGCCAAAAGTTTAGAACCCTCAAGAAGCAAGCTAATCAAACTTATCTGAAGTTTGAAAGAAGTAAGCCGCTGGCTCTGGACCAGTGGCTGAGGGCTTTAAAAATACAGCTCAGTTATGAGACTCTCAGAGAAGTAATTCTGTTAGTGGAATTTAAAAACTCTCTCCCATTCTGAATAAAAACCCATGTAGAAGAGCAGCAGATTCAGGGAGCCCGGCAAGCGGCCATTCTGGCCGATGAGTTTGCTTTAATTTATAAGTCGGTTTCCCAGGGGAGAATCTTTCCTAATCACCCCACAACCCTTAAAAGGACAAGGGGTGAGAAGGTGATAGGAGCCCAGGCAGTCCTGGAAGAAAAAAGGAAAGCAGGAGACACAGGGAGCCCTCCTCCAGCCAAAAAGGAAGGTGCTGTGAGCAAGAGTGAGACCCAGAGACCTGTGTGCTTACTTTGTAATAAGGCAGGGCATTTAAAAGCTGACTGCTGGAAACTAAAGGGAAAACCGGTAGGATTAATCAGGGCATACCCACTCAGTGAAGACAGGACCCTGATGGAAAACACAGAACAAGCTGTGCCTTTAACTGCAGTAAGAGTGAGACCCAGGAAGCTTACTTCGGCCAGTGCAGGAAAAGTTAATAGGATTCCTGAAGGTTATCAAGGTTTTGTGTCTGAAGGGAAAGTAACCCCATACCCCTCAAGTGAGGCAAGCAAGCCCATAGTGATAGGGCCTTAGGCAGCCATTGAAGTTTGAAGAGAACAAAAGTGATGGAAACAACAAAAACAAAAACAAAAGTGATAGAGCCCCAGTTTACCACCACTGATAGGAGAATCACAGCCAATAAGTGGAATGTAAACGTTGAAAACCAGCAATTGACATTACAGAACAGCCTTGAAATAGGGTTGCACCTTTTGCCAAGTCCAAAACCACACAAAGGGAGGATGGGGAAGGTGAAGTGTAATCACAGCTTGAGTTCTAACATTTGCTTTGAATTTTTTTTGATGAAAAATCTTAATGACTACTGTGTACATACTGAAAGACTCAAGTAGGAGAGAAGGACTTCTGTTGTTAAGATGCGATTTTGGGTTTACATCTTAAATACTGCTGTGCAGCCTGCTACAAAACCAGACTTCCCAGTGCAAAGCCAGACTCTGAGAACACAGGAATTTTTTACTTCGGTGCTTCTTCGCACTAAAATTGCCAATTTCTCAAATCATCAGGCTGTGCAATTTTACAATATGGGGTTCTTGCGTGTGCCAGGAAAAATGAAGTGGAAAAACAACCCCTCTTATTATTTTTGTAAAATCTTAAAGGATTATAAAATTTAGAATGATTTTTAATTTCTAAATCCAGTATTTGACAGTTTTTTTAGGCATGTGTTTTCCATGTGATAAAGTTAATCACGGACAAAACCACATTATTATTTCTATAATAATATTTAAAGTATCTCATATTTTTCAAGCCATTAAATTAAAATGCATTGTAAAATCCAAACAGTTTGTGCTAATTAGTCAGACTAAGCTGAATAAAAAACGGTATTTTAGAAATACCAGTGGATGTCCCATGGGGATGTTCATGGTAAGTTCAGGGATATGCTAGTCTATAACAAAAGAATCTGAAGCCCCCAAATGCAATAGGCACTCGTGCTGGCAGCATGGCCACAGATGAGTGAAGTGAGTATGTTTAAAGAAATGCGTTCACCTCTGAAAACCCACAGATGGAAATAACACTTGTGCCAGTGGGGGATAAAAGATACTTATGCCTCAGGAATTAATGATAATGTTATTATCTTCCTCTATTATAATCTTCCTCTATTAAAATATATTATTTACTCTGACAACAGTAACAGAATTTCTGCATGATTGCTCAGGGGTTAGATCATGAGGCCAGGCCTTATCAAGGATTGATGGACTTCTAAGCTTGGTGAAGATTCATTAGGCTGGAGCATGTAGAGAAGACTGAGACAGTGGGCAATCCGAGACCTTGATGAGAGATGTCTAAGTGAGGGATGGGACAGTTGGGGTGTGCAAGAGTGCATTACATGGGCATTACTTTGTCCATTTTTATTTATTATGTTTTTCTGTAGAATGTTAAAGGTATAATCTGGTGGAAAACGGTCGTGGCGACTTCCTATTTTGGGTTTTGCAATTGGACTGGTTGATGCTGGATTAACTGGAAAGCAAATAAGTTAATACATTCAAATCAATCATACAAACACAATATTTTTTGATTGGTAGATAGATAGTTCGATGGATATTCCAAATAGCCCACCTCTAATTACGATAAAATAATTCCAAAAATAAAAGGGGCAATTTTAACCCTGCCGGTAGATAAATTGCTGGTGTTTCACTTGCTCACTGTAGTTTTCCATTGTAACCTGTTCTTCTGAGCAAGTGGAAAAGGAATCTCACCAGAAACCAGAGGAGTCCTTTAATATACAGATTAGGTCATTGGAGCTTGACTGCAATATAAGCAGTGGCCTGAACGATAAGCTATTGTAGCTTTTCTGTCAGATGACCCTAGTGGGATGAAGAATTGAGATCAGAACAAGCACACCTCCATTTCTCAAATGTGCCTTAGCCAGTATCGCAGAATCATACCACACACAAGGAGGCCATTTGGACCATCATGCCTATGCCATCTCTTTGAATGAACTATCCAATTAGTCTCATTCCCCTGCTTTTTTACCCCATTATCCTGCAATTTTTTCCTTTTCAATTTTTATTCAATTCTCCTTTTAAATATTACTGTTGAATCTGCTTCCACAACCCTTTCAGGCAGTGCATTCCAGATCATAACAACTCACAGCATAAACATTGGAACAGGAGTAGGCAATTCTGACCCTCGAGCTTGTTCCACAATTCAGTGAGATTATGGCTGATCTGTATTTTAACTCTATCCATCTGCCTTAATTCCTTATCCATTTATACCCTTCTCTAGGAGAAAATCTATTGATCTCAGATTTAAAATTGTTAATTCAGCATTTTGTGGGAGGGAGTTCCACACTTTTACCATCCTTTGCATGAAGAAGTGCTTCTTGATTTCTCTTCTGAATGGCCTGCCTCTAATTTTAAGATTAGGTCCCCCTTATCGTAGACTCCCCACCAGCGGTATAAATTTGCTCTCTATCTACCCTATCGATTTCTTTCAAAATCCTAAAAACCTCAATCAAACGTTGGGACCATTTCTGGATCCCGACCCCATTCACTGCAGCAGCGGGAGTTCAGGTACGACCTTATGGAAGGTGGCCAATTAAGAAACCACCTCTTAGGTCACCGTCCAATTAGGGATGATGGGCGGGCTGAGGAGGCAGAACAGCCAATCATGAATCAAGATGTGAGGGAGGCTGCGTTGGGAATGCAGCTACAGGACTGGGACAGGAGGGAACAACACAAGGAAAGGAAGATGAGGCTGAAGGCACCACAAGGTTTGTCTTTGACCTGATCCTGATCATTCATTGGCAGCAGTCTCCATAAGAGAGGCAGGCCTGTGCCTGGAGATGATCACTGTCTTTCCGTTTTTGGCAAGTAAAGGTCAAATAGCATGAAAATGTCAAGCAGCTGGAACCTCCTGCTGTGCACTCACCTCCAATGAGCTGCCGAGTTTTGCACACTGTGTCGGTCCCAGTCCCCTCTAGTAAGATGGGAGAGTCCGGTGACAATCCCTAATGATTACCTCCTCAGCTACCTTAATTGGCTTCCTGCTGCTGCTAGGCAGGTTGCGTCACCACTCTGGCAGAAGCGCAAGGAGGTGAGAGCATGTTGTGGAGCCGAACTGACTTACTTTTTTGCCATTTTCCTGGCATCATCCACCTCCATACCCCCCTCTAATGTGCTGGGAAAATTCCCCCTATATCTCTGCCAGTCCCCTGGATTTACACTCTTCCATTATAGTATATTTAAACTTTTGTAGAACCTGGTTTAGACTACACTTGGAGTTTTGTGCAAAGTTCTGATCTCTATATTATGAAAAGGATATTGAGGCACTGGAGAAGGTGCAAAAATGATTTATGAGAATGATACCAGAACTGAGAGGTTATACCTATCAGGAAAAAAACTGAACAGGCTATCATGTTACTTGTGTTGCAAGCCTCTCTAATCTCTGACTGAATACATTCTGCTACTTTGTTGCTGCTATCAAGAGGCCTGTAGACAACTCTTATTGCAGTTTTAAGTCCTTTCTTGTTTCTCAATTCTAATTATCAAGTCTCTGCTGATTGCTTTCCCTTACCCATCTCCTCTCTTATGAATGTTGTAATAATATCTTTAATCAATAAGACTAGCCCCCTCCTCTTCCAGTTTCCCTATCCTTTCTAAAGCCCTTACAACCTGGCCCTTTCCATGGATCGCCACATTATGTGGTGGAAAGGCGTGTGCATCCCAATGATCCCTTGACTGATGCTGGCATGAGCACTTTGCTAATGGTAGGGCCTCCCAAGTGGCAAGGTCGATGGGGAGAAGGTGTTAGACAAAGTGTGGTCCACAAAGTCCTCAACGGCAGATCAGGCAAAGGAAGATTATGCGTCTCATCGCCTGTGAAGGAAGAAGAAGACTGCAGTGGCAAGGTGTTCCCAGTCATCATGGTTTGACACATCATCAAAATCTGACCACCAACACTTCAATATCATGTGGACAATGACGGCGCCCCAAGGTCCCCACGTTAAACCAAGTCATGCACAGGCTTCTACCAGGGTCCCTCTGCCAAGTTCTGTGGCAATGAGGGATTCGCGACAGGGACAGGGTTGTGAACCTGGGAGTCCCTACTCAAGAATCTGCACACAGGCAACAGATGCAAGTAGGTCATTGGATATCTGTGTTGGGACAGGGGTGGCCCTTGGGCAGCAGCATTTGTGACTAAGCAGTCCTCTCCAGGATCCCCACTGCTCATCCCAATGGGGAGGGAGCTAGGAAAAGTGCCCTAAAAATTGGTTGCCCCACTTTCTCCAGGCCGGGGAACCGCA
This sequence comes from Heterodontus francisci, assembly GCF_036365525.1. Classification (NCBI taxonomy): domain Eukaryota; kingdom Metazoa; phylum Chordata; class Chondrichthyes; order Heterodontiformes; family Heterodontidae; genus Heterodontus; species Heterodontus francisci. The sequence goes on from NC_090387.1 coordinate 41,643,098, forward strand.
TCCAGTGGGAACACCAATTCTGCAGTCAAAGAAAGAAATTCTAAATTTTGCAACTTGGATTGTTAGAATCCTCAGGGACAATCTCAAGAGCAACCGTCTGGAAAGAAGAACTCCAATCACATCATGTGAGCTATCAAGATTCCAAATTGACATCGCTGCCCTCGGTGAGGCCTGCCTTCCTAGGGAGGGGAAGCTGATGGAAGAAGCAGGGGATGCACCTTCTATTGGAAAAGAAAGGCTGACAGCAACCCTTGTGTCCACCAAGTTGGTTTTACCACTCAGTATAGGGTCTTGGATGCACTGCCAGAAACCCCCAACTACATAATGAAAGACTCGTGACACTTCACTTACAGCTCAGCCATAACCAATATGCACCATCATCAGCACTTATGCCCTGACCCTTGACTCTGATAAAGATTGTCAAGAAAACCTCATATGCCAAATGAGAAATATTACTTTCATCAGTTGAAAATTTATATTAGACTTTAAATGGAAAAAGTCCTACAGTTAACTTTTAAAAAGTAGCAGCCAAGATGGCCATTGCAATTTGCATCTGAAATACCAGGAGATTGAACTGGAGGCAAAAGTCTCACAAGAAGCCCAGCCAGAACTATGCTTTGGTTAACTGAGTAGATTTTGCAGATCATCCTCATTAGCAGGACAGTCAAAGCTATCCTGAAGCATTCATAAGTGGAGACATCCCTCCATGGGTCAAACACTGACAACCCCACTGAAAAGAGGTTTTGAGTTTTAGACTTTGGGCCTCATTAAAAACAAAGGGGATTGAGAGAACCATTTGACCGTCTGTCCAGCACTGAAAAAACTGGGAGTCTTGTTATACTGACAGAAGACAAGGAGAAAATGAGGCTGCAGCAGCATAGAAAGCTGTGGGCCTCCCTTTCTTTCTTTCTTACTCTCTCCCCAGAAAACATCAAGTGTGAAAACTGTCTGTGATAATGCACCCTCCAAGCTGACAGACTGCTACTGCCAGCAAACAGGAGAAGAGAGCCAACTACAATTCTGCCTTCAAGAAAACCTTGAGCAAAGCAGCCATAAAGTGCACTTTGACCAACCAAGGACTTCAAGAGTACAACTCCAGCCAGACAATCATCCAACCTCAAACTGTGTATTTAACTTTTATTTATTCTGGCCTTTAATCCAAACAAAAACCCTACTTTCCACTAAGTAATCTATTTGTGTCTGTGTGATTCTCATGCAAATGTGTGTGTGAATGTGTAGCGTATTTTTTATTATTTTTAAATCGGAGTTAGAGTGTTAAGTATAATAAAAGTACCTCTTTCTTGTTTAAACTCAATAACATTTTTTAAAAACCTGTCCTATTAGTTCTTTCACAATCACAAGTAAAGGAAAAAGACAGAACACTCACCGAGGTGGTAAGCAGAACCACTGTTTAAAATGGAATAATCCTGTTGCGGTCAAATAAGAGGAAGGGCAAAAGGGGAGCCTGAGATCCCCCGCCTCACCTGACTGTAACAAAAATTTGGGGGCTAGTTTCAAGGATTGTAACCCAAGAACAAACGAGAAATTAGAAGTGAGAAATCAAATTGAGCCCGATCAAAATTTAAAAAAAATCTTCAATACAGGTTTTCTTGTGGTTTTTGCTGCTAGAATACTAACATGTCTGCATTCAAAGCCAGTACCTTCCCAAGCCAGGGTGAAGTAACTTGGGATAGGTTAAAGGCCCTATCTATTGAAGCTGGGCAGTTAGGGATTACTTTCTGTGCAAATGCTGAGAAATCCGAAATCCTAAGAGTTGTGACTAACCATTTTTCACTTGAACCTTAAGATTCAGACACAGGGTTAGTGATATAAACAGACAGGGGATAATCTTAGCAAAAATACAATTAAAACAGAGGAGACTCGAGTTAGAATTCCAAAGAGAGAAAAAGCAGAAAGAGTATCAAGAAAGGGAAAAATGCATGGAAGAAAGGGAAAAAGAAAGAGCTTTCCACAGGAAGTTAAGGCAACTAGAACTAACTAGTGGACGACCCAATACCCCCACTGAAAGCGCGCCTAGCGAGGGAGCTACCCCCAGCTCAGGGCCGTGTGCTGTGCTCTTAAAGTTCTCCCAGTTGATTCCAAAGTTCAATGAGGAGATGTGGAAGCATTTTTTGTCTCGCCCGAGAGCTGGATGCTGTTGTTACAAAGCACGCTAACAGGAAAAGCCCATGAGGTTTATTCACTGTTGCCAGATGAAAGTTCATCAGATTATGAGATGACTAAAAATGCTATCCTGGAGGCATATGAGCTAGTACTAGAAGTGTACCACAGAAATTCCGAATCCTCCGGAAGCAGACTGACCAAACTTACCTCAAGTTTGAAAGAGTTTCACAGCTTGCTTTCGACCAATGGATAAGGGCACTTAAGGTACAACCCACATCTGAAAACCTCAGAGAGGTGTACGTAGAGGAACAAAAGGTTCAAAGAGCCAGGCAAGCCAAACTCTTGGCTGATTAATTTACCCTTGTACACAAGCCCTTACCCCAAGGGAAACCCTTCTCTATCACCCCCACAAACCCAAAAAGGATAAAAGGTGGGAGGGTGATAGGAGCCTAAACAGCCCTGGGCAAGAATGGAAAGCTGGACACAGGGGGCCCTCCTCAAGCCAAAAAAATTTTGCTGAGAGTAGGAGTGAGACCCGAAGACCTGTGTGTTTCCACTGTAACAAGGCAGGTCACTTCCAAGCTGACTGCTAGAAATTACAGGGAAAACCTATAGGATTAATCAGACACAACAGACCAGTGCAGGAGAAGGGGCCCTGATAGAAAGCACAGCAGAACAGACTGTGGCTTTAACTGCAGCAGTAAGACCCAGTAAACATATTGCTGGGTGGGGGAGAATTTAACAAAATCCTTGAGGGTTTTCAGGATTTTGTATCCCAAGGAAAAGTGACCCCATACCTCTTGAGTGGGGCAAGCAAGCCCATAATCATACTCAGGGATACAGGGGCCACCAAATCCCTTCTGCTGGGAAAAAGCATGACCTTTCCCCCAGAGAGTGCAGTGAATGCTAGAGTGTTAGTGAATTGCAGCGAAGGGAGGTATATGCCCATAACTTAATATCAGGTGCACCTGGAGTGTGAGCTAGTTTCAGGACCAGTAACAGTGGGGATTGTCCCCAGTTTGCATGTGGATGGGGTCGATCTGTCCTGGATAATGATCTGGCAGGATGAAGGTAGTAGTTTCCCCAGTGGTTTTAGAAATATTGAAGTCAGGGAGACAGAGCAGTTACAGGAAAAGGTCCATGGCATTTTTCCTGACTGTGTGGTGACCCGGTCCATGGCTAAACAAGCTCCGTCACAGGAGGCTAAACTGGCACTGCAGACAGATGACCCTACTGTCTGGCTGGCTGAAACCTTCTTTGGGAAGTTAGAGGACCCAGAGGATGGTTTAAACAGATCTTTCTTGAACAAGGCTCAGCAAGGCAACCAGGGTTAAAAAAGTTAGCACAGACTACCCAAACTGAAGCTGAAGCAGAGGGAGTTCCAGAGTGCTATTATTTAAAAAATGAGGTGCTGATGAGGAAGTGGAGACCTACTCACAGACCTGCAGACGAAGAGTGGACAATGGTTCACCAGATATTTGTGCCACCGAGGTACCGTAAAGAAATACTAAGAATAGCCCACAATCTTCCAATGGCTGGACTTGTCAGTGTACGAAAATTCAAATCCCGCATAAGACAGCATTTTGATGGGGCAGAACTCCACAAGGATGTGGAGGAGTTCTGTAAAACATGTGCCGGCCTGTGGGGGAGCCCCAATCTGCAATAAAACCTGCATCTCTAATTCCCATACCGGCTTTTGGGGAACCCTTCAACAGAGTGCTAGTGGATTTTGTGGGACCCCTGCTGAAAAAAAAGGGGGCAGACAAGCCCAGGTCTATCAGTTAGGGAGGAAGGGGCCAAAAAGGACTGTGAGGGCAGGTTAGAGGAGGGCCTGGCAGATCCCCAACTGGAACCGCCTATTGTCCGGTTAACCAACTCTGAAATGTTTGGAAAATTAGACCCCACACTCTCCTACGTAAATGTAGGCCTGATGCACCCTACCAAGGCTGTTAACAGCTTTTACATAAATCTGCAGGGACAGGAAAAGTTCCCAAAAAGGCAAATCAACAGTGAGGGTGATGCCTCAGCTAGTCAAAGTGCCGCAGGGGAGTGCAGTGAAAGCTGGACAGCCACCTGCGAGTAGGAGCATCCCAGATGACATGGGGCCGATTAGCAAAGAGACCCTCCTCACAGTAAAGGGAAAAGGGAAGGAAAAATGCCCTAAAGTAAGCAGCACTTTTGTGACTCACCAGAAAACTAAAAGTGAAGTCAAGGTAGATCTACCCACTGAAAAACCCAATGATCAGCGTCCAAACCCAAAGCTAATCAATCTCAATTCAGAATTCAGCAAGAACAAGAGCCCAGAGGAAATCTCAGACATCTCACATGGGCTTAAAAACAATTTATTACCCATTACCACTATATGGAGAAAAATTATCAAGGTACTGGAACCTGAATGGTTAAAGCCACATGTTGTAAAAACAGTAGTTGAGGGGTTAAAACTTGTACATACAGGAGAACTTGCCTTAAACAACAATGGAAATTTGCAGACCTCAAGCTTCACCAACAACCACATGTTTACTGAGATGCACATCCCCAGGGTATTACAAATTGATACTCGAGAAACTTTAACCGCATTTGACAACATATAACCATCCTAGACAAACACCAAAAAAAGAAAAATTAAATCAGCATTCCTGTTGCAGACGAGGCCAGCTGCAGAAGTTCTAAGATTAATGAGTGAATTTGAGGATTGTGTGAGAGTGAATGTGTTTCTTCTTTTAATTTTCCACCCCCTTTAATGAAATGTTCCGACAGTCACATTTCATTCCACATAGCATGGAGGCATCAAGAAAACCCCATATGCCAAATGAGAAATATTAAACTTATATTAGAGTTTTAATGAGCCGCATGGAAGATGGCAGGATCCCCAAAGACACATTGTACAGCGAGCTCGCCACTGGTATCAGACCCACCGGCCGTCCATGTCTCCGTTATAAAGACGTCTGCAAACGCGACATGAAATCGTATGACATTGATCACAAGTCGTGGGAGTCAGTTGCCAGCATTCGCCAGAGCTGGCGGGCAGCCATAAAGACAGGGCTAAATTGTGGCGAGTCGAAGAGACTTAGTAGTTGGCAGGAAAAAAGACAGAGGCGCAAGGGGAGAGCCAACTGTGCAACAGCCCCAACAAACAAATTTCTCTGCAGCACCTGTGGAAGAGCCTGTCACTCCAGAATTGGCCTTTATAGCCACTCCAGGCGCTGCTTCACAAACCACTGACCACCTCCAGGCGCGTATCCATTGTCTCTCGAGATAAGGAGGCCCAAAAGAAAAGAAAAGAAATGGAAAAAATCCTACAATTAACGTTTAAAAACTAGCAGCCAAAATAGCCACAGCAATTTGCATCTGAAATACCAGGAGACCTGGAGACAAAAGTCTAACAAGAAGCCCAGCCAGAACAATGCTTTGGCTAACTGAGTAAATTATGCAGATCATCCTCATTGGCGGGACAGTCAAAGTTATCTCGAGGCATTCATAAATGGAGACGTTCCTCCACAGGGTAAACACTGACAACCCCACTGAAGAGAGGTTTTGGGTTTTAGATTTTCAACCTCATTAAAAACAAAGGGGATTGAGAGAATCATGTGACCATCTGTCCACCTCTGAAAAAACTGGGAGTTTTGTTACACTGAAAGAAGACAACAGTAACTCAAACTGCAGCTGCAGAGAAAGCTGTGGGCCTCCCTTTCTTTCTCTCTTGCTCTCTCCCCGGAAAACATCAAGTTTGAAAACTGTCTGTGACTGTGGATCCTCTAAGCTGACAGACTGCTACAGCCAGACACCGGGGGAAGAGAGCCAATGACAATTCTGCCTTCAGGAAAACCCTGAACAAAGCAGGCCAGCCACAAAGTGCACTTTGACCAACCAAGGACTTCAAGACTACAACTCCAGCCAGACAATCACTGAATCATCCAACCGCAATCTGTGTATTTAACTTTTATTTATTCTGGACTTTACTCCAACCAAAAACCCTACTTTCCACGAGGTAATCTATTTTTGTGTGTGTGGTTCTCATGTGTGTGAATGTGTAGTGTTACGACTGAGGTGGGAGGAATGCACTGTCTTCTCTCGTTCCACTACTCCACAGGTCACAACATATATTTAAATGTTTACCCAGTTACTGATGCAGTCAATCATATATTCTACTCTTTATTCCAGAATAAAATACACCAAACCAACCAGATTTCTTTAACAAGCATCAAAATTCTCAGTTCATTATCAAACAAGACTTATCCAGTAATGAAGCAAAGCATTAATACACAGATTGAAATATGAAAGTTCCCTTTTTAAATTCCCCACTCACACACATACGCATACTGATGTAACGATCAAGGCATGAGGAGTGCACTGTTAATTCAGTCTCACTTCTCCACAGGTCACATATATTTAAATTTTCCCACCTACCGAAACAATCAATCAGATACTCTACTATTTCCCAGAAGCACACCAATCAGGTTTCTTTAATAAACAACAAAATTATCCATTTATTATAAACCAAGTCTTAACCAATAATGAAGTAAACATGCACACAAATTGAAATATTAAAGCCCTTTATTTTATTCTAGCCCTCACGCACACACACATACATACAAAACCGGTTAATCAGAAAAAAAGGGATTTTTGTTTACAGCTGTTACAAAGAAATAGAAGGAATAAAAAACCCACTTAGGCTTAAAAGTAAGTATGGAAGGAAGTCCTTTGTTTTGGCAAGGTGTCCCAAATGCGAATAGGCAGCTGCCACTAGGAATCTTCCTAGAACAGTTCTTTCCAGGCGATGTTGATGAATAGTCTGGGTAGGCTTTCAAAGAGATTCAGCACAGAAGGCTTCACATAGGTCTTACATCAGAGGTGCAGCAACAAAGATTTCAAATCTCACACATTCAATGCAAAGTTCCTTCAAAGATGCAGGATTTCTTCAAATACAGGAGGCAACAGGAAACACACATGACACAGGATTTGCTTTTCAAGAGAAAGATGGGCTGTTTGGATCTTCTGTTCTCCTGGCAGGACAATAAGCAAACTCCAACTGACTCTGGCAAAACACCAACTGGCTTTTTCGCAGTTCAAAATGAAGCTAAAACCTTCCCACAGGCAAGTCATGTGATGAGAATAAATCTTGACTTGTCATTTCCTTGTAAAAGCTCTTTCAGGGTCACAACACAACCCCCTGCTGGGTTCTTTGCAAACAGGTGATTTCCAGTAAACTTGTTTAATAGCCAAAACCAAGAACCTTCTGTTGACCTTCCTTTTTTAAAAAACAACCACAAAGCTCAGCCTCTTCAAGATTCCAGATGAATCAGTGTCCACAATCCAAATATAATTTCTTAAAACATATTGTACAAAGAAAAATAGAAGTGCTCACGTGACACCTCTGCCCTTGAAGAAATGAAGTGCCATTTATGAATGTGTTTTATTACAATGTAAGAAAACAGAAGTTGAAAACATTTTAAAACACATTCTCACACTCATTCCCCCCATTCAATCTTTACCTGTATTTAATATAATTTTACTTTGTATCATCTTTGCACTCACATAATTCAAACAAAGTTAAATTCGTGATAAAGCATCTGTAATAACATTATTTTTGCCCGAAATGTGGAAAATCTTTAAGTGATAGTGCTGCAACAGTAAACTCCATTGGAATAGTTTGGCATTCTGATTTTTAAATATTTCCACAAATGCAAGGGGGTTATGATCAGCAAATACCAGTGTCTCTCTGTAGTCATGGCGGACATAGACTTCAAAATGTTTAAGAGCCAATAATAGACCTTTTGTTTTTCCACTGTGGAATATCATTTTTTGGTGGCAATTTAGTTTTTTTTTACAAGTATCCCACTGGCCTTTCTACACCCGATTTATTGTCTTGTAACGGGACTGCACCGACCCCCCAGGTCACTAGCATCAATCGCTACCTTGAATCTCTCAGTGAAATTTGGAGCAGCCAACACTGATTAATTAATCAAAACGGCCTTCAGCTTCTCAAAAGATGCCTGGTACTCCCCTGACTACATTACCTTAGTTTTATTTTTCTGTAGCAAATCAGTTAGCGGAGCAGCTACAGTGCTGATATTCGGTACAAACTTCCTATAGAAACCACAGATCCCCAAAAACCTCATGATTTCTTGCTTAGTCTTGGGGCTAAGGACCTCCACCAAGGCTTGTACTTTTGCTGTTATTGGCAAAATTACCCTCGCCCTACTATATGCCCGAGGTAGGCCACTCTCGCTTTTGTGAATTCGCTTTTGGCCAGGTTTACCACTGAATCAGCTGCTTGTAATTTTCTAAATGGAGCTTCTAGTTGTTTCAAGTGGTCCTTCCATGTGTCACTGTATACCAGCACATCATCAAGGTAAACCACACAGTTAGGAACACTGGCTACCACTTGGTTCATTAGTCTCTGAAAAGTTGCTGGGGCATTTTCTAACCCAATGGCATGACTCGGCACTGGTAAAGATCGTTCGGTGTGACACAAGCTGATATTTCTTTAGCTTGGGGTGTTAAAGGAACTTGCCAGTATCCCTTTAACAAATCATGCTTTGTAAGAAACATAGCACTACTCTGTCTATACAGTCTTCCAAGCAAGGGGTTGGATAGGAGTCTGCCTTTGTTACTGCATTAACTTTTAATATTACTACCGTGGAATCTCCCAACTCAGCATAGTGGGGAAAGTCTTTGCTCGAGTCGCTCTGAACAGGCTCCAGAAGCTGGCCGAGCGCGTCTACCCTGAGGCACAGTGTGGCTTTCGTGCAGAGAGATCGACCGTTGACATGCTGTTCTCCCTTCGTCAGATACAGGAGAAATGCCGTGAAAAACAGATGCCCCTGTACATTGCTTTCATTGATCTCACCAAAGCCTTTGACCTCGTCAGCAGACGTGGTCTCTTCAGACTACTAGATCGGATGCCCACCAAAGCTACTAAGTAGCACCTCATTCCATGACAATATGAAAGGTACAATTCAACATGGTGGCTCCTCATCAGAGCCCTTTCCTATCCTGAGTGGCGTGAAACAGGGCTGTGTTCTCGCACCTACACTTTTTGGGATTTTCTTCTCCCTGCTGCTTTCACATGCGTTCAAGTCCTCTGAAGAAGGAATTTTCCTCCACACAAGATCAGGGGGCAGGTTGTTCAACTTTGCCCGTCTAAGAGTGAAGTCCAAAGTACGGAAAGTCCTCATCAGGGAACTCCTCTTTGCTGACGATGCTGCTTTAACATCTCACACTGAAGAGTGCCTGCAGAGTCTCATCGACAGGTTTGCGGCTGCCTGCAATGAATTTGGTCTAACCATCAGCCTCAAGAAAACGAACATCATGGGGCAGGACGTCAGAAATGCTCCATCCATCAATATTGGCGACCACGCTCTGGAAGTGGTTCAAGAGTTCACCTGTCTAGGCTCAACTATCACCAGTAACCGGTCTCTAGATGCAGAAATCAACAAGCGCATGGGTAAGGCTTCCACTGCTATGTCCAGACTGGCCAAGAGAGTGTGAGAAAATGGCGCACTGACACGGAACACAAAAGTCCGAGTGTATCAGGCCTGTGTCCTCAGTACCTTGCTCTATGGCAGCGAGGCCTGGACAACGTATGTCAGCCAAGAGCGACGTCTCAATTCATTCCATCTTCGCTGCCTCCGGAGAATACTTGGCATCAGGTGGCAGGACCGTATCTCCGACACAGAAGTCCTCGAGGCGGCCAACACCCCCAGCTTGTACACACTACTGAGTCAGCGGCGCTTGAGATGGCTTGGCCATGTGAGCCGCATGGAAGATGGCAGGATCCCCAAAGACACATTGTACAGCGTGCTCGCCACTGGTATCAGACCCACCGGCCGTCCATGTCTCTGCTTTAAAGACGTCTGCAAACGCGACATGAAATCCTGTGACATGGATCACAAGTCGTGGGAGTCAGTTGCCAGCGTTCGCCAGAGCTGGCGGGCAGCCATAGAGACAGGGCTAAAATGTGGCGAGTCGAAGAGACTTTGTAGTTGGCAGGAAAAAAGAGAGGCGCAAGGGGAGAGCCAACTGTGCAACAGCCCCGACAAACAAATTTCTCTGCAGCACCTGTGGAAGAGCCTACCACTCTAGAATTGGCCTTTATAGCCACTCCAGGCGCTGCTTCACAAACCACTGACCACCTACAGGCGCGTATCCATTGTCTCTCGAGATAAGGAGGCCCAAAAGAAGTCTATGCAAAGTCAAGTTGAGCCGTCAGGTTTAGGCATTAATACTATTGGCGAATTCCAGCTGCTTTGAATGGGTTCAGTTAGGTGGTTTTCCAGCATGTATTGGATTTCTGCTTTTACTTGGGCCTGTTTGTCTGGACTTAAGTGGTAAGTATGTTGTTTTATAGGAACGGATTCCCCTACATCCACATCATGTGCGGCTAAGGTCGTACATCCTGGCTTATCCCCATAGACTCTTTTAAATGTTGTGAGTAGCCTTGTTAGGTCTTCTCATTGTTCTACATCTAAAAATGAAAGCATAGTGTCCAATCTTCCTAACAATTCAGTATTAGCTAATCGGATAGTAGGAGGTTTAATTTGAGAATAGTCTAGGCTTCCTTCTGCCTCATCCTCACTATCCCTTTCATCCTGCACTGTCCCTACTACCTGACATGCCTGCGCTTGCTTATCCTCCTCTCGGCAATAATATTGTTTTAACATATTGAAATGACACAGTCGACTCTTTTTCCAACAATCTGGGGTGTCAATATTCATGACAGTATGCCCTGATCATCATTTTGCGTGTCTGATGGTACCTTTCTTAAGCTCCTTGTGTCTGTGGGTGAAATGCTGAAGACTTTAACTGTGTTATACCCAAATTACCCATAACATCTTGAAATATTTTAGACATAAAATTGGAACCTTGATCCGACGAATTTCAATCAGTAATCCATATCGAGTGATATCCATATTGGGCTAACTTCTTTATCACCACCTTAGCAGTAATTGTTCTCAAGGGAATCACCTCTGGGAATCAAGTAGCCATATTCATGATAGTGAGCATACATTGCTGTCTCGCTTTTGCTTTTGGTAAGGGTCTTACACAGTCTACCAACACCCTACTAAATGGTTCTCCAATAACTGGTATGGAAGTTAGAGGTGCCGGTTTTCTGGCAGGTTGCAGTTTTCCCACAATCTGGCACGTATGGCATGTTGCACGTCCTTAGAAAGACCTGCCCAGTAATAATGTTGACTTATACATGATTTGGTCTTCCGGACCCCCACATGTCCCACTATAGGAATTTCATGCCCTACCCTTAATAATTCCCAGCGATACTTAGGCAGTACCACTATCTGTTGAACTACCGTCCATTTTTTAACTGCAGGTCTGTGAGGTGGTCTCCACTTCCTCATCAGAACTCCATCTTTAATATAATAGCCTTCTGGAACTCCTTTTGCCTCAGCTTCTGTTTGAGATGATTGGGCCACTTTATTTAAATTTGAATCAGCTTGCTGTGATCAGAGAAGATTTAGTAAACATTTCCTTTGGATTATCTAAATCCCTAAAGAAAGTTTCAGATACTTGACTATCTGTCTGTGGTGCCAATTTTACCTCCAACAATGGAACTTGTTTAGCCATTGCTCGGGTTAGTACAGACAAAGGAAAAATTCCTGGAACCTTTTCTTGTAATTGTTCTGTCTCCTAAACTTCCTTGGTTTTCTGTGACTACAGGAGAAACTAATAGTTTTGGCTCTGGCCAAATCATTTCCCAGTAGTAGGTTAATTCCATCCACCAGCAAACTGTGGACAACGCCTACAGTTACCATCCCAGACATTAGGGCACACTCTAGGTGTATCCTATGCAAAGGTACGCGTATATACTCCCCACCAATATCATTCACTAAATCTTTAGCATTCAGTGCAATCTCTGGTGGAAATGTTATGCCTTTCCCCAGCAAAAGAGTTTGGATGGCTCCTGTATCCCTAAGTATAACTTAGGTTTGCCTGCCTCACTTGAGGGATAAGGAGTTACTTTTCCTTTCAACGACAATTCTCTATAACTTTCAGGTATCTTATTCACAACCCCTAAACTCACATTCGTTTTTGTAATTGGCTTTATAGCTGCCATCAAAGCTACAGTCTTACTCTCGGTAAGGGCCCCTTTCTCTGCATTAGCTTTGTGTACCCCAACAAATCCCATGGGATTCTGCACGAAGGTGTCCCACCTTGTGACAATGATGCCATTTAGGCTTTCAGAGCTCACTTCCACCCTCATCATTTTCTTTTCTGGCCTGAGGACAGGATTCTGGAGTGTTCCCAGCTGTCCCTTCTTGTCCCTGGCTTCTTGCCTTCCTTTCTCCTTCCCACCTTCTATCCTTCTTGGGTTTGTGGGGGTGATGGTAAAAGGGTTTGGGCTTATACACAAGTTCACAGTCATCAGCAATTTCCGCTGCCTGTCTGGCCATTGAAACTTTCTGGTTCTCTATATGGGTTCTTACAAATGGAAGGAGTGAATTTTTAAATTCTTCCAGGAGAATTAATTCCCTAAGGTTCTCATACGTGGCCTCTACATTTAGTGCCCACATCCAATGATTAAAATTAATTTGCTTTACCCTCTCAAATTCTATATAAGTCTGCCCAGGCTATCTCCAGAGGTTCCTAAATTTCTGCTTGGACGGTTCAGGGAGCAATTCATAATCAGCAAAAATAGCCTTTTTTTCCATCTCATAATCTGCAGAAGCCTCCTCAGAAAACATGGCATAAACTTCATGAGCTCTGCCCATCAACCTGCTTTGCATAAGCAGTGTCCATATTTCTTTCAGCCACTTCATCTGGCAATATTTTCAAAAGAAATGAAAAATGCCTCTACGTCTCTTTCCACAAATTTTGGGAGGGCTTGCACAAATTTAAACAGCTCTTCACTGGATCCTGGGCTGGAGACAGGTCTTCCTCCACTAGAATTTTCATCAGGGTCAAAGGCATCCTTTTTTTCCCTAGTTCCAGCCTTCTAATCTGGTATGCCCTTTCTCTCTCCTTTTCCTCTCTTTCTCTTTCCATTTCTGTCTCCCACCACTCTACTTGCTGCCTTTGAAATGCTCTCTCTTTTTCCTTTTCTTTTTCCTGCTGCTCTATTTGCTCTCTTTGGAATATCTTTTCTTTTTCCTTTTCCCTTGCCTGAAATTCTAGCTCTAACTTCTTCTTATCCAACTGCATCTCTGGCACTGTTACCTTGTCTTTTTCCGATTCTACTCATCCCTCTGGCTCTTTCACTTCAATTTCCAGCTATCTGGCCACTAGTCTCTGAATTTCAGCCTGCCTAGTTTTCAGTCTAATCTCTAATTTCAAGTGCTGCACCACACTTGACAGCTTATCAGTGGATAATGCCTTTAAATACTCATAATCTATTCCAGGCTGCTGCACAAATGCACTGGCATCAAACGTAGCCAATCTGGTAGTGTAAGGTTTACTCTAATGTAAAAGAAACCTGGCATTTTCCTTTTCCCCTTTTCAATTATTATTATCTCACTTACGATTGCACTTCGTCAGCTTTGGGTTATCCCACAGAGAGCCGCCGATTATATGTTACAACCGAGGTGGGAGGAGTGCATTGTCTTTTCTAGTTGCACATCTCCACAGGTCACAACATATATTTAAATGTTTACCCAGTTACTGATGTGGTCAATCATATACTCTATTCTTTATCCCTGAATAAAAATACACCAACCAGGATTCTTTAATAAACAACAAAATTCTCAGTTTATTATAGAACAAAACTAAACCAGTCATGAAGCAAAGCATTGACACACAGATTGAAATATGAAAGTTCCCTTTTTAAATTCCCCACTCACATACTTGCACACACTGAAAAAAATGCAGAAATTCTCTCTGCAGAGGTATGTTACAAAAATGCCAAAAAAGAATACTTTTGCCAAATACTTGCTAATTCTTGAAGAAGAAAAGAGAAGATATGGAAGAAAATCAGTTGTCCCTTTTGGTCTGGTGTCCAGGTATATGAAGACAGGTCACTGGGATCTTTTCTAAAGCAGTTCTTTTCAGGTGGCATTGTGAATTAATCTGGCAGGTTTTTCCAGCTTCTCAGGAGAGATGCAGCACCAGGGATTATAGCTCTCCCATACTGTTTCTTTGCAGGGTTTCTTCAAAGAGGTAGAGAAAGAGGTGAGCTGGGTGGTTTATTTTTCCTTGGCAGGCAAAACACGAACTGTTTTCAAAACAGTTCACGCCCCAACTGTCTTGAAAACAATATTCCAACCCCAAACAGAAAGTCAACTTCTTGACTCCATTAACCTTGACATGTGGCTTCTCTGTAAACATCTTCCCTGGGTCACCAAGGTTTTTGTTGTTTACTGAGCTTAAAGCACATGATTTCCAGTGCAGGTTGTTTCCAAACAACATTTCACTGAACTGTCAACAACAAAGCAAAGTCCAGCATTTATGAAATCTTCAGCCTTTCAATGAATCCATCTCCACAATTTAAATGAGTCTTCAAAAAAAAACTTAACAAAAATATAGAATCATCTTTATAACAGTAGCATTTTTTTAAAATCATTTTTAAATCACAGTTAGAGTGTTAAGTATAATGAACTTACCTCTTTCTTGTTTAAACTCAAGAAAACCAGTCCGATTAGTTCTTTCACAATCACAGTAAAGGAAAAAGGTAAAACACTCACAGAGGTGGTAAGAACAACCACTGTTTCAAGAGGAATAACCCTGTTGTGGTCAAATAAGAGAAAAGGCAAGAGGGGAGCCTGAGAAACCCCTCTTCACCTGGCCATAACAAGATGTGATGGAAAAATTCCACTCTGGCTTTGATGAAGTCCTCACTGCCATCCCAAAAGAAGAACATGTCATCCTTCTGGGGGATTTTTATGCCAGGGTTGGCTGTAACTCGAAGTCTGGAGTGGAACCACTGGAAAAAATGTAGGAAAAGCCAATGCAAATGGATTCCTCCAGCTGACTTCAACAAACATCCTCTTCCACCAGAAGGACAAATATAAAACCATATGGAGGCATTCTAGATCAAAGCATTGGTGCTTCCTGGATTACGTCAATGTTCAAGTCAAAGATCTAAGTGATGTCTGTATCACTCAATCCATGTGGGGACTGATGCCTGCTGGACAGATCATCAACTTGTTCAATCAGTGATGAACATCCAACAAGCACCAAGGCATCGCAAGGCCCAAAAGTCCAAGAGGAAGAAGATCAATGTCTCAACCCAAAAAAAGCCTGACCGAAGAGAGGAATTTCAAGTGCAGTTCACGACCAATTTGGAGAACCTTCACACATTCAACTCAATTCCAGAACAGTGGAATCAAATAAAGTCAGTATAGTCAGCTATACTAGACTCGTGTGCCAAGACCATTGTGTTTGGGCATCCCCATCCCAAGACTGGTTCGACAAAAATGATGCCCAAATATATAACCTCCTGGAGCAAAAACAAGTAGCCTTCATTGCCTGGCAGAACAACCCAAGGTCGCAACTTAAGAAGGTGGCATACCAACAGCTCAAGGCTGACACCCAAAGATAAATCTTGGAGATAAAGGATGTGTAGTGGGAAGAGAAAGCCAGAGAGTTCCAACAGTATGCCGATCATCATGGCATGTGAAGTTTTTTTGAAGCCACCAGGGCCTTCTGTACACAGAGGTCAAGTGGACAAAACCCTCTTCATTCACAGGATAGTATTTCTCTTCTTAAAGATGTCAATGCCATCCATAAACACTGGAAAGAACATTTGGAACAACGCCTCAATGTGAATTCACAGTGGAAGCTGATACCATCCAGACTATCGCTGTGGTAGAATCCATCAATGTGGGAGCTGCAACAAGCAATCAAACAGATGAAAAACATCAAAGCCTGCGGCCCCAATGGTATTCCAGCTGACGTCTTGAAAGCCAGCGGACTTTTGCTCACATCAAGACTCCATGCACGTATCCTACGGATTTGGGAGGAAAAAGAACTCACTCCCTGACAATTTTACCTATCTTCAAGAAGGGAGATAAATCACATTGTGGAAGCTATTGATATATTTCCCTCTTGTCTGTAGCAGGGAAAATCCTGACACTTATTCGCCTGAATCGGCAACTTCCTGTGGCTGAGGAAATCCTCCCAGAGACACAGTTTGACTGCTACTATGTTGAGTGGGAAATCTGAAATAGATGCCTTCAAAATTCGGACTGGGGTCAAGCATGGCTGTGTGATAACTCCGATACTATTCACAATCCACCTGACCGTGGGTATTCACCTCATCAAAGATCAACTGTCCTCTGGTATTAGTATTAAATATTACCTAGATGGAAAGCTCTTTAACCTCTGTGCCAAAACTAAACTGACCATCATAGATATACACAAGCTACAGCTGTAACTACTTCAATTATTTTAGTATTCCCTTCAACTGCAGTACCTATTTCAATATCTGTGACCTGAAATCAGCTATTTTCCCTTTCTTTCATCTTTAAACTATCATTTTTACTATTGTTTCTGACAGGCCTCCACACCCTCCCATTTATTAGTTTAATTTTTTTAACCACCCGATTTATCCTTTTCAGTAGGACCTTGGCCACAGCCTGGTTCAGATGCAGGCTGTCGCAATGGTACAGCTCCCTCCTGCCACAGTACTGATGTCAGTACTCCTTCTCATACCATTCTTTTAGTCATGTGTTTCCATTCTTGATATATTTGTCCACATGCCAATTAATACATTGCCTGGGTAACAATCCTGAGAATACCAGCCTTGAGGTCCTGATTTTTAATTTAGCTCCTTTCTCCTGATACCCCCTCTGCAGAATCTCCTGCCTTTTCTTCCCTATGGCAGGAATTTTATGTTGAGGTGGTGGCCCCACCCACTGGCTAAAGTATCGGGGGTGAGCTCTCATCCACCAGCCCTGGAAGCCACGCTGTAATTTGGCATGGCCCAGGCCCTTGATTGGCCTCAGTCTGGGTTTCCACCCCGCTGAGGCAGGACATCCCGCCTCCAAGAGCTGCCGGCCAATCAGAGTGCTGGCAGCTCCTCAGTCCCAGCAGCACCACTGGGAACCATGGCCACTGCTGGTTCAGCCAGAAGAGGACCATAGGCGCCAATCTTCAAAAGGTAAATGGGGTTCAGGCCTTCCCAGGGACAATCAGCTGCGCCCCGATAAGGAGGGTGGGTGCTGGTGTTTAGGGCAGGGGGGGTAGTTCAAGCGGGGGTGGCCTATGCTGCTGGGGAGAGTCCCTTCATGGGGTACAGGGTGCCCGATCAGGAAGGCTGCCACCCAACCCCCCCCCCACCCACTGGTGTGGCTGTCCTCCCCTCCTTGTCCTGACGTGTATCAAGTACATTGTACCTGCTGAACAGGACTAGAACAGGATGCAAGACATCCTCCTCTATTCTTCTTTGGTTTCCCCTACTCTGCTGATTGACAATCACACCCTCCCCTCTGCTTTCCTCTCAGGCATGACTGAATACTGGAGAAAACTGCACAAAAATTCCTCCCCTTCCCTTATGTTTTAGAGTGTCTCTAACTTGCATTTCAATTTAAGGACTTTGAGTTGGAGTGTCTCAAAGCAGAGATATTTCTTGCTGATGTAGCAATCTGGGACAGTCTCACCACCCGCAAACACCCACAGTTCTGATACACAATCTATACTGTCATTTCTAGTTTGTAAAGCATAAACAAATAGTCCAATTAGTGCTTTCTCCTGGTGTTTACCACTGTTGACACATACCTAATTATTTACTAAGGTCAGCAAATGGGAAAATAAAATCCTTAGAAGTTAGGTTTCCAATCTTAAAACCATAGAAGCATAGAAAAGTTACAGCACAGAAGGAGGCCATTCAACCCATTGTGCCTGTGTCTTTAACCAACAGAATTACAGAAATAAAAGGTAGAAGCCTTGAGGCAAAGTCTGATTTCTTATTTCAAAAAATAGAAGCAGTTAAGTGAGTACCAAACTAGCAGGCAGCAAAAGTCTGAAACTAAAATATAGAACTGCAGTTTTTCCTCTGAGAGCAAAAAGTAGGCAGGATAGAGGTATTGAATGCAGAGCAATAAAGCTAAATCAGTCCCAATACAGATGTTGATTTGAAATTTAATACATTTTTAGCAGTTGATAATGTTCAAGTTGAGAAGCATTGCTTTCCATTCCTTATACTTTACTAATGACACATTCTATCTAGTTTGTTATAATCTGAGTGTTCTGCCTTGTGGGCGTCTCGGGAGAGACCAAGGCTAAGGGAGTAAACCCTAACAGAAAATCCGGAGCGGAACCCCGTAGGCGGTCATGTGTCACCTTTGGCATGTTTCCGGCAGTTCCTGCAGCCATACTGGTGCCAAACGTCGTGTCCTGCACTCCTTTGGACCCCACCAGAAAGGCCGAGAGGGGGGTTTTGACGACTGGGCAACTCTCAACCTCCATAAATTTACCCAGGCATGCGCCATGGAGAGGTCACTCCATAATCACTGACCACCTCCAGGCGCGTATCCATTGTCTCTCGAGATAAGGAGGCCCAAAAGAAAGAAATTTATTTAGTTATTGGTTAGTTAGTAATTCAATTCTGGGTAAAATAGAATTACTTGAGATATAGACTATATTTAGTAGTTGGATTTAGCTTGATTTCAGGTTAATTCCTAACTAGTTAGTCTTGTCTTTGTTTGTTAACTTCTTTATATTAGTATTCCTTACCTCCTAGTTATTACTTATATATACCAGATTTTAATTTAATGTATTTCTGATCTCTTTAATGTTGGTGTACTCTATTTAGTTTGTTTTAATCTTATTCGCTGAGATCTAATTATACTGGTTACTTATTTGTATATTTACTTATTTACTGTTGCCCCTTGGTTTAAATTATTTAACACTTCCTTACACCTCTGCATTGAATTTCCATTCTCACCAAATTCCCATCACCACTCTGTTCGGAAGATTCTTTCAATTCTGCACACACGACTCAGCATTAGCAGATATCCATCGAATAGAAACACACTAGTTATAACTGGTCTGTCAACAACCAACCATAACAATTAACATTAAGTCAGGTGTCGGCTTACAACCAGTTGGCTGTTAACTGCCACTGAATTGCAGTTTTAAAATAACATTTTAAAGTAAGAAAACTGGGTTAAAATTCAGGTTGATAACATATTGAGGTATGTTTTCGCTTTGGGTGCAATTGGTGAACTGGCTGCAAATTGTACCCATAATTGCGACCATTTTTGAGAAATGTATTTTTTGAGTTTCTACTCAAACTTATTTGTATATTCCCAAAAGCAAAATCTGTTATGAACCAGCACAATCAAGCAATGTTTTAAAATGTAAGTTAAAGATAACAATTTGCTTTAACAAATATTCCTTGATTTATTTAAGAGCGGTAACTTGGTGCAGCATGATTACTGCAACTGAAAATGGGTTTATTACAAAAATAGTATTTTTAATCATTGTCAATCCACCACCTGTGAGTAACCTTATTTTAAATTACTAAAAATGATTTTTAAAGAAATATACAGAACCATTTGCTAGTTACATTGGGGTACAGTAATCAGGTTCGTAGTAAATTAAAAAGAATTCAGTAGCTTTTCTAATGTTGACTTTTAATGTCCTTGCACCCAAAATGTCCAGGTTAAAATTGTCAAAAGCCTTCAACTGAGTGCAATTAGCACAAACTCCCAATGGTGATTAATTCATCCAGGGAGGGGTGGGGGGGGTGGGGGGGGGGGTGTTGGTGGCTTTGTGGGCGGGGCTGTCTTCTAGCACAATGTTCTTTAAACTAGAGCAAACGATTTCGGAAACCTGATTTGGGCTGAATGTAATTTGCGCTGAAATTCTTTATCTTTTGCGCTACTTATGTAGATTTTGGATGAATAGGCAAAAAAACAGTGCAACTGAGGGAAACTCTATGCGACTATCTTTACCACTTACCCATTACTTACCAGTGTATTCTCACTCTCACCAAGTTACCACCATCACTTTGTTTGGCAAGTAACTTTGCTTCGCAGATTCTCTCAACTCTGGGTGCACAGAAACAAATTTCTCCTCATTACCCCTTTGGTTATCAACCCTCCTGCCAGTGGAACAGTTTCTCCTTGTTTATTCCATTTTGAACACCTCTATTTAATCTCCACTCAACCCTCACAGTATAGAAAGTTTAACTCATATCAGAACCTTCTGAACATTTGTTTTGAGAGTCAGCTGGTTTTTAAAAGTATTTTGTTGATCTGAAATTTCTGAGTGTTGATTCCATACTGACTGTTCCCATTCAGTTTCTTGCTGCTGATCTGATTCTAATTGAACTTCAATCACAGTTTCTTAGCATTGGCCTTGTGGTAACTGATTTTTGTCCAGCGCCGATATAATAGTGAGAATCCAGAGATAAGTCGCATGTGTTCATTACCGAGATACCACAGGACAGGAGCAATCAGTATGGTCTAGGTAGCAAGGCCTTATGGAATAGTAGCAATCAGCAAAGGACTGGGTAGCACAAAACCTCAAGGTAGGAGCAATTAGAACAGATGGATAGCAAGAAATATCAAGAGGAGAGCTATTGCGACGGGATTAATTGGAAGAAACTTCAGGACAGGAGAAATCAACGTGGAACTGTGAGCAAGAAACATCAGAATGGGAGCAGTCAATGTTTGAATTTTAGCAATAGCAGTGATATGAGAACAATCAGCACAGCATTCAACAAAGTCACTTGAGATGAGATTGTGCTGAGTGGAACCATGATTATGAAGCTGTGGGACAAAGATAATTAATGTACCTCATCATGATAAATCAAAAGATAAGAAAACTCTGGAAACTCATATCAATTAATAAAAAAAAAGTCTTATCAAGCAACAACATTTTCTGCACTAGAAAATAAAATGACTGTGGTTCTTCTAGAAGTGTTGTAATTCAGAGTATATAGCTGGCCCATTCACACAGTCCACGGGTGCATCAACACTCAGCACCAGAGCAATAATCCATGGGTTTTTTTGGCTGTAATCCCCCAATTCCAATCTAAACTAGAGATATCTGTGGAGGGCTCTGAGTGAATGTGGAGCATTTTCCAGGGTGAGGGAGGGAAAGTCAGGAGGTGGGTAGATGCATTCACCTCCTGGTTGTAAAGTATGTTTGGTGCAGAGCCTGGGAGCTGATCACTTGCCTGTCTTTTTAGTTATGTAATGATGTGTGTGATGGTGGAAATCAAAGGAAAACAAACCTAAAAATGGGAGTAGGAAAGGAAGTTCTAGTTGTTCTCACTCCTGATTATGATGATAATTCAGATTTTTAGAAATAACATTGATATGGTTTTCAAAACAATTCAGACTAAATAATAAGCAATTTTGGTTAGGATTTCTTTTCCAAAGAATATGTTGAATTACTGCATTAGAATGTTCATTTACATTTTTGTAGGCCTTTAAGTGTTTGGTAATCAGAATGCAACTTTACTAACCTAGTTGCATTGTATTAGGTACAAATTATACTAAGTAATGTAAATAGACTCATAGTACTAGCAGAAATGAGAAAGATGCTGCTCTGGGGACTGCTCTTATTTTATTATTTATGGAGGAGAAGAGGAGAATATCCCTTTTAGGACTCTTGGGAATGTGTTATTGTGAACAAGGATTTTCATGATACTAAGAATGCTTTGAAAAACATAATTATTTGGAGATCAGAATTTAACAGTTTTATAGAAAGTGAGAAAATTATGTATTTTGCCTTTTTAAAAAAATCGTTGACTGAATTGAATTAAAAGTAGTCACTGGCCATTGTATAATTGATGTTTGCATTTGTTATTTCAGAAATGGGTGTTATAGTGAAGTCCACAAAAATGTATGTTCATGTATTCTTTTCATGTTTATTTTAAAAATTTCCATTCATGGAAGAAGATTCCTAGATACCACTGGAGTCTGTCACTCTACATTCCTATTTAGCAATATTGAATAAGTAAGATATTTTAGTATTGCACAATCCAGATGATTTTTTAGGGGAATTAAAAATAGATCATCATGTATAGAACAATGGATAGTAAGGGAGCTATTCTAGAAGTACCTAAGTCTCATGTTAGTTTTAGTCTAATATGAAAACGAGTGGAATATCTAAGAAGACCTATTGCATAACGAGCAATAAAGCTGAGTGCCTAAGCAGCTGTTATTTCACAAAATATACTTTTTAATGCATTTAGTTATTTAACAGATTGCTAGCGTTGTGTCACACTGATTAGGCTACCATTTGTGGTAAGAGACAATGGGGCAATTTTTGTGTAATCTACTGTCAGGCACAAATTTCAGATTTTCATTCTGTCACCCTACTACTTTGCAGCTGCCAATCAAAGAAGAAACCTAAATTGAGGGTTAACGATATGCAAATTATACATGGTAGTGTTGTAAAAGTCTGCCACAGTGAAAATTTAAAATGGCAGAAAAGTAAGGGAACATAGACCTGGAGTCAGCACTTCAGTAATATAGAGAGAGACCTTCTCATGTGTGTCTTCAGGCATAAAATGAAGGATTTGAGGATCAAGGACTCAGTGTGGTTAAACAAACCCAGAAATAAATATCTGCAACACCTTACAGGTCAAGACATCACCAAACAATAGATAAAAGAGCTTTATTGACATGCATGATATGAGGAGCACAGAACATCTAATACATATTAAAGGCAGAAGAAAATAAACTAAAATGTATTAAAGGATGGACAATGGTGATCCAAATGCCAGGGAGAGACTTACCCTGGGTGAGAAAGCCACAGAGATAGTCACTGGTCTAAGTGGGCTGCAACAGAAGATGCTGGCCAAATTCTGAAGATCATTTTTATCACTGTAAGCTCTGACAAAGAAGAAAATATACATTTAATCATTAAATTGACTTGGAAGATTTTTATTGCACTATTTAAAATAGTATCTTCTATTTATTTAACCAATATCACATACATTAATGATACAGCAACTGAAAATGCTATTCAGTAGTTTTGTTTATTATGAGAAAGAGCAAGACAATCTTTCAACAATGTAAAGCCGGTTATATGTTTAAACAGTGTTATGCCTAGAAATAGGTTCCAAATTTAAATAATGACTGAGTCTCACTCAAAATGAGTGAGGCTTGACAGCTCAGAATAATTATTTATAAAATTCTCTTAATCTTAAGTGATTCATCTCTTGCCTGTCACACATTTCAATATTGTTAAAGGGGCAGTGTTGTTATACACAGATGATGCAATCATATCTGGCACTGCAAACAGATTATTTTTATCTTGGTTTTATTAAAACTAGGCTGTAGCAGGTTCAATACCAGTTTTATGCTGAGTTAGATAATTTAAGACCAGGCAGCAAACGGGTTGCTAAACTCAAATTTTTGTCCATGGTTGAAGAAGGGGGAACAAATTTTGCCACTTTTCCAACTGCTTCTGTCTAATGACCTCAGTTGGAAAGTGTGTGGGGACTGGATTGTGCTGGGTTATGATGCCCATAATGGTAAAAGAGCCTAAAAATGCTCATTGTCCAGGCTGGAAGGCTGCTACATCCTGTGGAATTATCTGGTCACTAATGCCTCAAGCCATTATAATGACTGGACTGTAAATCATGGGCTATGTATCCACAATTTCCTGCAATGTGCTATCGGCCAGCGGCCGAGCATCACTTTCTACTGGGAGCATAGAATCAGTTCTCATACCTCAAAATGAGCCTCAGCACGAAGAGAGTAGAGAAAACTGAGGTGATATGTGGTGCGAGCTGGAAATGCGGAGAAGTGGAGAAATTTGCAGTGCAGCAGAAAAAACATCTTTTACAATGCAAACTTAACACAGATCAAAGCAACATCACTGTGGGTGAATCTGGGTCAGCAGTGTACCTCCCACTGAGAAACAGGCCCAGGGTGGTGGTACCAGCCTTATAAAGTATAATACATGAAACATGCAATCTCCCTAAAAAACATATATTCCAGTAAAGAGTATATTCTGTCTCTATGTAATTAAATATGTATTGGAAATACTGATCACCATATTTTGTTTGCTAAATTATTTATTAAATACAAATAAAAAAATGGATAAGTTTGATAAAAGAATATTTGCAAGCAAAGTCTAATAATTATGCCACAACAGTTAATTTGACTCAAAAGCTTTACTATCCATAATATGCAAACTTATGCAAATAAGTTTATTTGCTTCAAGCCATGCCCTATAAATCAAAGAATCTCACCATTCAAACTGACTCTGAAATGGAGTTTACTTGACATTTGCAACAATATTACATAGTATGCCTTTCTTACTCTTTTTTTTCTTGAAAACCATAATATATGCTGCAACAAACTTTGAATTAAAGTTCATTACTGTTTCATATTCACTGCTTGTTTTGTGTCTGCTAGCTGTGATGATGCTCTAGAGTTGTTCATATGGGTTATGCATCACTGCAATTCTGTCAAACTTCGTGGTGTAATGAACTTAAAATTTGCTATTGAAATGCATTTAAATTTTTGAACAATTTTTAAGGAGTATTATACATAGAAGTAAAAATTTAAGCACAGATCTTTTAATTCCAAGTCTGCATATAATATATTGCAGTAGTTAGTCACTATTTAAAAATGCTTTTGTGTTTAATTTACTTAAAAGCAATGAACTGGAATTATGCCATTTGTGCATTGCAGTTGAATCCTCACCTCTTTCCCTCTGTGGCCTCCAACCAGAAGATCTACCCCAGCATCTGCTCAGCAGGATTTCAGGATTGTTGCAACAGTGATCCCTCTCCAACATCTTGTTGAGATTGCTAGTACAAGGAAATTTTGCCCAAAGCAGCCTTTTCACATCATTCAGTTTTTTTTTAGTTATCCACATCTCAGTTATTGTTTGAGACACCATCAATAATTTTAGTCATTTCTGTCCAGACAGCACAATGGCATGCTTGTTTTCTAGACACAAACATGGATGTGTGCAGTTTTCCAGCAGAAAAGGTATGTTTGCATGTCCAAAATTTGGTTTTCTCACTTGTTTTTCCACAGCATTTTCAACTGCTTACTGCCTGCAGAAACAGTCTAAGACTCAATTGTAAAGGTCAAGTGAATCATTTTCAAGTCATTAAGGTAATTAATTTGGATGACTTCAACTTGTATTTGATTGGATTTTTAAATATACCCCTGGCAGAGTTACTGCTGTACCAAAAGTCAATCCCAAATTAGTGTTTTGGTGGTAATTTGGTAGATTTACCATGAATTTACTGCCAGGCATTTCTCGTGCTCCTCAACAGCATGATGTAGGTCGTCATTTTGTAATAGCATCAAAATTTGTGTTTGTGCTGCAAGTGGGAAAATGTGGGTTACTGATGAATAAGCAAAATGAGCAGAGGTTGAATTCTACTATACTCTATAATTATCTGGCATGATACATTTAACAGAAGATAATGTTTCATTTTGGTCACCAAATCACAATGCTTTTCAGCAGTCATTTTATCAGATTTCCTGTACATTGTGACATTTGGAGATATGTGCCACATCTATTGTAGGGAATTATTAAGTTGTGCACCAAGCATTGAAAATTTTGTAAATTAATCTGTGTTTCATACTTCATTACAATCAGGCTAATTTTGGAATTCCTCATGTTAATTGATTAGTTGTCTTATAGATACAGATTAATGGGGCCTTGTATCTTAGAATCCTTTCTGGTGAATTAATTGGTGATACTCCTATTTTTGGCCAGTCCATTTAAAATTGAATGTTGTCCATTTTGAACATACTTGTCTCAGCTTTTGGAACAAAGGACATGAAACAAGAAAAAATATGCATTTTTATGATGTTTCATAACACAACTAACTTGATAATTATTTTTGAATTTTATACATTCTATGAAATAACATAAAGGTGACTAATACTGGGTAAATGATGAACTCATTGTATTTTCACCAAAACTTATTTTTGTTTACTGTTTCTGGCTATATTCTTCATATAATATGTACAGCATATTAAGTATGCCTGGATGTTTTCTCAAAGTAAAAAAGAACCTTATAATTTTCATGTCCTGATCGCAGAACACGCACTGGAATAAACCTGTAATTTTCATCCTCTAATGTCATTCATACAGTTTTTAATTACAAATACTGTCACCATCTGCTCACCATTGTGGGCTACTTACCTGCATAGCCTGCTTATTATAACAGTCAATTCATAAACTATATCTCAATAAAACCATCAAGCTCTATAAAAATAAGTATGCCATTTATATAATATAAACTGATTAGTATTGAGCATAAAGCATGGTGCAGACATGCAATATGAATTATCCGGTGTACACTATCACGTATCAATTGGAAAAAGAACAGGATTTTGTAACCCACAGCAAACATTACTCTAATATTTAGCATTTCACTAAAAGGGGAAATTAATATGAAGAGCTTATGAGGTTTTGAAAACTTGTTCAAACTGAATTCAAAACCCACATTGTTGATAATTGATATTATTAATGGATAATTAATATATTTTGATGGTCTCTAAATATTCTAATGTTTCCCCTTGTGAAGGAATCTAGAACTTGGGGGCATAGTTTCAGAATAAGGGGTCACTCATTTAAGACAGAGATGAGGCTCTTTGGAATTCTCTACCCCAGAGAGCTTTGGAGGCTGAGTCATTGAATATATTCAAGACTGAGATAGATGGATTTTTGAACTATAGGGGAGTCAAGGGTTATGGGGAACAGGCAGGAAAGTGGAGTTGAGACCAAGATCAGATCAGCCATGACCTTATTGAATAGCGGAGCAGGCTCAAGGGCCATATGGCCTACTCCTGCTCCTGTTTCTTATACTCTTATGCCATTTTGCCTTGCATTGAATTATTTCACATTTGGGTTAGGTTGTTCCTTAAAAAAATATGCAGAGGGACAAAGATTCCCTCTGAATCATATTTTTTTTTCTTTTAACCCTACTGGTCTTGTGGGGTACTGTTGCCTGGATGAGTCAGAGTGGTCAAACAAGCAAGGCACTGTTTGCTGGAAAAGTAGTGCAAGTAATTATCCATCTTCCATGTCAATGCGATGGGAGAATCCAATTCTAGGTTCCTTTTTTTGCCTTGGCTCAGTGGTAGCACCTTTACTCCTGAATCTGAATGGTATAAGTTCAACAGTCATTTCAGGGATTTAAGCACATAATCTAGGCTAACATTTCAGTATTCAGGAAGTGTTGCACTGTTGGAGGTGCTGTCATTTGGTTGAGATGTTAAACCGAGGCATCGCCTGCTCTCTCAGATGTCACTATTTGAAGAAGAGCAGTGGAGCTCTCCTCACCAATATTTATCCCTCAACCAACATCACTAAAAAAGATTATTTAGTCATTTATCTCATTGGCATTTGTATAACTTTGCAGGGCACAAATTGGCTGCTGCATTTTTCTATATTACAACAGTGATGACTCAACAACTCTGAAGTGCTTGGGTTGTCCTAAGGTCACGGCAGGCACTTTATAAATGGAAGTTTGTTCTTTCTTTGTGCTAGAGAATGAGGTAGCAATGGATGTAATTCCCGAACAGTGTGGGGAATTTTAACATTGTGGCATGCTGGAAATGAGGGAGTATGTGGACGGGGTGTACGTGGGCAACCTGAAAGTCTGGGTTAAAACTTTGCAGTGTGCATCTGCCATCATTGACAGGTTCCCCAGCTGGACATCAGCCTAATTGACAGGCTTCGTTTTCAGTTGGGTGGGGAATGCTCTGAAGAAGGCCGCAGGACCAAGGAGGTCCAGTTGCTGACCCTGGGGCCGGAGGGTCCAATCCCTGGGAGTGCAGTCCGAACTCAGGGGGGATGTCTGATTCCAAGGTGGATTCAATCCCAATCCCCAAGGGTCAAAGTCCAATTCGGGATTGGGGCGGGTGTTAGTTTGTATGGCCAGGATTTTTATTTAAATGTGAGGGCGGGAATGGAGACAGGGGACACTTAAACCTACCCCCTTGGGTCAACAATCTGGTTTCCCAATGTGAAACTGGAAAGCTGAAAGTTTAAAAGGCTCCAAGGAGAGCTGGTAGCATCACCCCGCCCGAAATGTATAAATGGCTCGTTAAGATTGTTAACAAACTTGTCAGCGTGTTATGGGCCAATCTGCAATTTTCTTATTGAGGCTCGGGATGCACGCAGGGTCACAACCACGACAGGGAGGAGGGAGCGGTAACACAGTGGGGAATGAGTCAGAACTGCGGGATAGCAGCAAAAGGCACCATTAAAGCGGAAAGGCACAGAGAAGGCCCTCATTCACAAGCAACCAGTTGTACGGCATCAGGAGAATTATCTGTCATATGTCTTCATTCTGGACAAGGGCATTTTGGAGGGGGGGCTTTGGGGGGGCGGACGGGTCCTTCTGAATACAGGCTTCACAGGTTCATGAGAGACTGGTTCAGGAAGACTCCACATTCCAATTGAAAGGAAGGACATAACAGGAAACGGGATTAAGCTACTCGGAGATTGGAGCGACTCATGATGAGAAGCAGCATCTGCAGGAGCAGAGGCAGACTGCTGGGCAACAGAGGCGAGGATCAAGGGGCAAGAAGGCAACAAAGGTCTTACCCTCAGCATAGGTGAAGCTACTTGGACATGTTGAAGCATCAGTGCCACAGAAGGCTACGCCTGTCCAGGCAGATAGTTGCTGATCTGTGTGCCCTTGTTGAGGGTCATCGGAGAGCTTGTAGGAACCATTGCCATGGCCTTCTTGTGGCTGTAAAAGTCACAGTGGTCATGCACTTTTTTGCAATTGGTTCCTTCCAAGGAGTGGCAGCAGAGATTGGCAGTATCTCGCAGGCAGCAGTACATCATTGCATCATGCAGGTAATGGATGGTCTGATCGAGATGGCAGGGGATTACATTGAATTCAAGGTGGATAGCGGCACTCAAGCTCAAAGGGTAGTGTGATTTTCCTCCTTCAGTGGATTCCCTCAGGTGCAGGGGATCATCGATTGCACCCATGTGGCCATCAAGGCACGACTGATCAGCCAGGGAGACTCCTTAATAAGAAGGGATTCCACTCCCTAAACATTAAGCTGGCATGTGACCACAGCAAGCGCTTCATGGAGCCCTCGGAAATCCATGGATGGCTGTTAGTGGATAAGGATTATCCATTAAAGCGATGGCTGGAGACACCGGTGCATAACCCATGAGAACGTTCCCATGCTTTGCAAGGATGTCACCATGATAGGCTCAGGAGACAGAGTGCCGATCAGGATGGCAGGGATGCTAGGCCATTCTGATCCAGACATGTCTCACCTGAGTGATACTCAGTCTGCAAGACATTTGGAGAGGGGAGTCTCCTTCATCTGAATGGGAGTAAGCATCCGTCAAGAACAAAAGTCAGCATCCTTCCAATGAAACAAACACTGCAAGGCAGCTGAGTCTCCACCTGACACACTCTTCCCCAATGCACTGCTTTGCTTTGCTATCCCTTATATTCCATTCTCCTGCCTTTCGCCATGATGAAATGGAAACATACAAGTCTTCCTTAGTGCAACAACGTGCCCAGTGCTTTATCCAATAACAATTTAATGTCGTGCACAACATAAACACTCAAGTGACCTTCAAAATGGCATCACCGACATGGTGGCCTCCACTTATGTGGGGAGGCAGTGGAGTAGTGGTAATGTCACCAGACTAGTAACCCAGAGACCCAGGCTTGGGACATGGGTTCGAATCCCACCATGGCAGATGATGGAATTTGAATTCAATTAATAAATCTGGAATTAAAAAGCAAGTCTAGTGGTGACCATGAAACCATTGTTGATTGTTGTAAAAACCCTTCTGGTTCACTAATGTCCTTTAGGGAAGGAAATCTGCTGTCCTTACCTACATGTGACTCCAGACCCACAGGAATGTGGTAAATGCCCTCTGAATTGGCCGAGCAAGCCATTCAGTTCAAGGACAATTAGGGATGGACAATAAATGCTGGCATAATCAGCGATGCCCACATCCCATGAACAAATTTTAAAAAAACTTGAAGGATGACTGCTCACTAGTGCCGACCTGTCATGTGGGCGTGGTCACTTCCAAAAGGGATTACTGAGGGCAACCTCTGTCACAAGCTGTAACTCTACAGATGTGCCCTTGATCACTAGAGGGAACCACCAGCTGGGGCGGAGCTGGCATCCATCCCATGGCTTCTTTGTGCCATTTGGGCCACTGACCGGTCAATGCAACAGACTGTGGCATGCATTCTGTACATGCCAGTGTGCTGTTCCTGCATCCACTCAGACTGATGCTGCAATTGGCTCTCTCAACGGAGGAGCTCATGCACGCAAAGCACTGAGACATTGTGGAGCACATGAGATGAATGGACTCCTCCATTCTCATCCCATGACTCCGCAGTGCCTCAGGTAACTCTGCCATGTGGGTAAACATCTCACACTGGTTCTCCAGGTAGAGCTGCCTGTTTCGTGACTCCCTAGACTTTGCATCTCTGCCCTGCTGAGCAGGGCTGCGTCTGTTCTCCATCCTCCGAGGGGGACTGGCCACAGCCGACTGCCTCCCCTGTATCCTCCTGCTCTGAAGTGAGGTGAGCTTCACCCTGTGCCACCATTTCTAATACTGGGTGAGAACCCACCGAGGTGCGAGTATCTGTGCTGCTGGACGGCGCACAAGAAAGACATGATGGTGCAGGCTCCAATGTGTTTTCCTCCTCTGACTCCTCGGGAACATGTTGGCAGTGTATCAACTCCTCCCCCTCTGCAGCTGGACCTGTGGGAGACATTAAGAAGGTGATAATGAGAAATCAGCACAATCAACAGATGCTGCTTAAAATAATGAGATGACAGCTTATACATTGACAGCTCATTGCACAGGAAGGGTTGCCATGCATCCCCTGAAACTCGAGGTGTCCAGATCTTTTCACCCTGTCTATGTTGGACTCCCGTCTCTCCATCTCCAATGTCCCAGTGGCCTACCACACTGGCTAGATCAAGGGCCAGATCCTCAAAATGCATCAGTGACGGGAGATGGAGGACCCCACTGTCACTTTCCCTGACATTGTTCTCCCGTTTGGCCTTCGAGGTGAAGGAAGGTGCCGTTAGGACAATGCCTCTCTTCCTCACTAATTGAAGCTTTTCATCAGCATAAGATGTTGCAGTCTTCATTGTAGCCACCTGTCCAATAGCATTAGGGTCATGAACTATGCTTATGGGTCCTCAATGATGCTATGCACATAACTCTCTTGTGGTCAGGAGAACTCTATATACCGTCAGGATGCCTCTCTCATTTGCATTCTGGTGACTGTTGGCCAAGAGGGTTGCCACCTGACTCACCTTGCCAGACCTAAGCAGGTCATTGAAACTTTTCCTGTACTGGACCCTATTCCTCCTCATCACTCCTCTGCTACTGACCTTATGAGCCACCCGCAGCCATGCCCTTTTGGTTGCAGGCATTTACGTGCTGCTGGCAGGGAATAGGATGTTTCTCTGTGATGTCATGACCTCCAGCAGCACCTCAAGTGAGACATTTGAAATGGAGGTCTGCCCTGGCATGGGGGCCCTCCCTACCCACTGCCCTGCCTACCCACTGCCCTCTGCTCAGCTCCTCCTTCCATTATTTCAACAAACAGCACCCACTGTAATGGTTGCTGCTTGCCCTTTAAATCAGGCCCGCTCCTTCCTGTGTACTGCTGCCTTCCTGCGACTGGCCCTGCTAATTGGATGGCGAATGTGACTCTGGCCCAATTAAATGCCTTTACAATTGAAATTGCAACGCATGTGTGATGCCGATGCAGTGCGTGGTCGGGACCTGGAAATGAATGCGACTTTGGGGTCAGGACTCCAGAATTGATATTCCGCCCAATGTGTTGAGGATGAGGTGTCGAATGGTCGGGGAGCTTGGCGACCCAGGAGGAAGCACTCCCACACCTCCTGGCCCACAAGGAGTGCCATGAAGGCACTTAACTTCTTCCCGAGGCTGTCCTTGCCTTGTTGCAGCTGCCTGATTTCCCTAGGCCCGAGTACACCGTCCGGCCACTGTTAAACCTGCAAAACAGGATAAATCTGAGGTTTCCGGCTTATTAACATACTTAAAATGCCAACCTGTATCCTGGGAGTGGCCTTGTCCTGCCTGAGCAAAACCCGGAAGCTGGCGAGTTGGAGCTGGTTTCCCTACACGCTTCCACTTTTTGCCCACGTAACCCCGCCCCCCTCACCACCCCCTCCCCCATCAACACACCCATGTTAAAATTCACCTCTACTAAAAAGCAAAATACTGCTGATGTTGGAAATTTGAAATAAAAACAGGAAATGCTGGAAATACTCAGCAGGTCTGGCAGCATCTGTGGAGAGAGAAACAGAGTTAATGTTTCAGCTCGATGACCTTTCATGCAACAAGGTCGCACACAACAGGAACTGGCAGCAGCATGCCTGCATCCCTTGAGCTCATTGGAAGGAGATGGTGCTGTACATCTTAGGGCTGCAGTGACTGAGGTCACTGAAGGAATATGGGTCCAGCAGCAGTCTGCCATGGAGGCCGACACTGGGATGGCCTGGCCCGATCATCCTGGTGGCAGTGAGGCTCTGTGGCGGCACCCTCCCCCCACCACTGGGTTAAGATTTTCAATGCAATGGTGTGGGGACAAGATCAAATAAACGTAATGGGTGTAGGGAATGGTGGGAAGGGGTGAACTTTAAACGTTATGCTGTCTTGTGGGGGGGGGGAAGGTCAGATTTAAAACGTAGGTGTTTTGGTGGGGGGAATGCAAATAGTTAATTGTTATTGGGGGGTGGGAAAGGGGCGTTAGAAATGTATTTGATAAATTCTGTGGGGTGTATCTTTAAAAATTTAAATATGCCAGCAGGACTGGCTGCCCTTTAAAAATGGCGCCAGCATCTGTGCACAGGCAGCTGATGCCATTGCCGGCGATGGACAGCCTTCCCCCTCCACATGTTTGAGGGGGGCGGGCTACCCAGTTATTTAAATGAGCAGCTGTGCGGGAGATCGCAGCAACTCTTTGGTCTGCGACCTGCACCTACGGACTGCCAATTTTGAGCTCGCCACCCTCTTAAAATCCAGACCATAGCATCCTCCTGCCTAACGTACTTTCACAAATCCAACTTCACTTTCAGCCTGCTATCTGGCATAAAGATGTTGTGACTGTGGACCTCTTGCTTTCCACCACACCCCACTTTCATTACCTCAACCCTCTCGTTCTGTATTTATGCTTTCAATACCCAAGAACTGCTGCCTGACCAGCCATTGGAGCCTCAGCATGAAGGGCAAGTGCTACACCTGACCTCTAATGAAGAAGCACCATCACTTGATCTGACTCTTGCAGCCACCAGCTCAGATACTGGCACTGTGTATTCTTCAGAGGGGAGCATAGAGGCCAGATCTGCACATGGTGAGTCCATGGGTACGAGTGGGCTACAGCCAGGCCAGAGGGAAAGGATAGCACTTGTGCCTGCTCCCTGGAGGGTGAGGTCGCAGACGAGTTCTGCAGCAGAAGGTTTGGATGAGATCTTATGGAATCTGGAGTCTGGTCACAGACACGCTGGCAGGAGCAAAGGGATCTCAAATATTTCCTTCCTTCCTCCTCTTACTCATTCTCCTCCTTCCCCTCCTCCCAAAATACCCACTGAAGACCTGGTAGCAAGGACCGCCCCTTCATGAGAGCGAGGATGCAGCAGACCACCATGAATTTGGAGATATGCTCCAATGAGTACTGGAAGGCTCTCTTTGAGCCATCCTGGAGGTCAAACCATTGTTTCAGAATGGCGATGATATGCTCAATGATGCTTCTTGTGGCAGCATGGCCCTCATTGTAAGTGTGCTGCCCACACGTGGTCGGGTGGCCGTGGAGGGGCATCATGAGCCAGGTGTAGAGCAGGGAGCCCTCGTCACCAAGCTGTCAGCCCCTGGTTCTTTGTGGTGGCTCAAATATGGCAGGTATAGCTGACTGGCACAGGATGAAAGCATAATGATTGCTACCAGGACAATGGGCATTCACCAATATGATGCTCTGTGCATTGTCGCACACCAGCTGCATGTTGAGGGACTGGTAGTCCTTGTGGTTGTGGTACAAGTTCCCATTAATATGTGGGGCCCACAAAGCCACATGCATGCAGTCAATGACACCCTGCACTGTTGGAAATCCTGCTAGCCTGCCAAAGCTCCTCCTGCTTCTCTCTAGTAAGAGAGAAAACTATGAATTCCCCTTCCCTGATTTACTGGAGCTCTGTCACCTCCCTGATGCAGCAATGCACAACAAACTGTGATATGTTGGCAATGCCACCTGCTCACACCTGGATATTGAGGGCCATAGTGATCTTGGTGGATATGGCCTTCTACTGAGAGCCCTGCTCCTCCTCCTTCCTCTGCACACAGCTTCCCCTCTCTCCTACCTGTGCTCATGTCCATGTTGTACTGCAGCCCAAGATGGACTGCAGCTATAACCCTGTTAGCGGGAATGAATCTAGAAGAATCACTTGACACTCAGGTCTGCTCAAATGTCAAACAGTTTATTACGCCAGCGGGGAGCAGGTCACTGGGCTGTCCAGATGCCTCTCCACCGAACAAAGGAAAATCATGCATACTTATACATTTTTCAAACAGTTACTCAGCCCATCCTGGCTGGACATGATCCAATCATAACGGTTATTGATTACATACATTACACATATTACCAATTAGATTACTCATTAGGCATCATGTGTCTACGTGATCAGCTCATGCAAGCCCCCTGATCATCTTGTGATGTTTCCCAGACCCCCTTATCAACTATCCTTGAGTCTTCACAATGAATCCTTTTACCTTTATCAAGCTTGCATTCCTGATTGCTTCGTGCAATCTGCAGTTACACAAAGCAGCTGTCTTATATACTGATATGAGGGACCCTGCTTGGTCAGCCTAACTGTCTGTGTCTCACAGTACCATTCTCAGGGATATGACTTAGCCAATCTTGTTCCCACAGTGCCTTGGGTAAGAACTCCATTTTGTAACAATATGTGGCCATACTTTCAACTTTATATATATATATATATATATATATTATATTATATATATATTCACTAGGATTATATACTTACTCAAATAACATTTAAACAGTATGATATTTACTGCAGGTGTCTCTGCACTTGGGAATACCCTACAACTAGCTCTCATTACTGAAAGCAGGCTATCTGCTGACAGACCTTAAAACTCATCTGAACTGCTTGTCAAAGTCCAACACCACTGCCTTCTAAATCCAAAAGCTTTTCCAAACTCCTCCAACTATGCTCAGTACTTCCACTCACTCTGCAGCAACAAAAGGAAGTCAAATGCTCCTCACCTTGTAAAATCACACAACACACCTGGAAATCTCATGCTGATCCCTTTAAATACCCAGTTGGGAGTGAGGCAGGGGAACAGGGTATGGTCCCTTGTGCAGCTGTATACATGTTCAGGTGGGAGTGTTTAAAAAGTGCCTGTGCTGGCACTTTTCCAAGCATGATACACTGCATGGGCTGCTCCATGTTAGAGAAGCTTCCAAGACTCTTTCTGAAGAAGACACTGAGACTAGGATGCATTTGTTGGAGACTGTTTATTGCTTGCCACAGAGATTACTTCTCCACTCCTAACAACACCCAGCCAGTGTGGGCTGACTCATCTTTATATACACATCTGAGTACACTTAACTAATCAACACCCAACACCTGTTCATCCTATTACCTTCAACTAGATAT
This sequence comes from Heterodontus francisci, assembly GCF_036365525.1. NCBI lineage: Eukaryota > Metazoa > Chordata > Chondrichthyes > Heterodontiformes > Heterodontidae > Heterodontus > Heterodontus francisci. The sequence goes on from NC_090387.1 coordinate 41,678,773, forward strand.
TTAACATCCATGAGCAGAACTTATTCGACAGTAACACCCCGGAAGTGGCTGGCACCAGCAGTGCTATGGAGCTGAATTATGCAGCTATTGTCTTAGTTACCCACCATAAACTCAATTCTCTGGCCACTGTTTCCATCCCTTGTCCTTGCAGCTATCTGAAGCTGAGCCCCACCAGTCACACTTTAGTGATGTGTTTGACCCCGAGATGAGCTTTCAATCACATATTGGCTAAATCACCAAGACTGCCTAACTCCCTCACATAGCCTGACTCCAACCTTGCCTCAGCTTATTTGTTGCTGAAACCCTCATCCATGCCTTTGCTGCCTCTAGATTTAACTATTCCAATGCACTCCGAGCCAGCCTCCAGTCTTCTACCCTATATAAAGTTGTGCTCATCCAAAACTCTGTTGCCCATATCTTAACTCGCACCAAGTTTTGTTCACACATCACCCCTGTGCTTGCTGACGTGTACTGGCTTCCAGTCCAACAACACCTCAATTTTAAAATCCTCATCCTTGTTTTCAAATCCTCCATAGCTTCGCCCCTGTCTATCTCTGTAATTTCCTCCAGCACTACAAGGCTTTGAGATCTCTGTGCTCCTCCAATTCTGGCATCTATCACATCCCCAATTTTAATTGCTCCACTGTTGGCCACATGGTTTTAGCTGTCTTGACTCTCTACTCTGGAATTCCCTCTCTAAACTCTCCTCTTCTCTACTTCTCTCTCCTCCTTTAAGATGCTCTTTAAAACCTACCTCTTTGACCAAGCTTTCGGTCATTTAACCTGATATGGATTCTATGGCTCAGTGTCAAAATATTTATTGATATCGCTCATGTTAAACAGCTTGGGCATTTTTCTGCATTAAAGGAGTTAAAAGTGCAAGTTATTGTTCTTAGTATGATAAGAGGCTTTTAACATGATGAAGGAACTAGTTGTTATGATCTGAAATACATCACCTGAAAGGGTGGTGGAAGCAAATTAATGGTAATTTTCAAAAAGGCATTGGATATATCATTGAAAAGGAAAAAATTGCATGGCTATAGGGAAAAAGCAGGGGAGTGGGACTAATTGGATAGCTCTTTCAAAGAGCTAGCACAGGCATTATGGGCCAAATGTCCTCCTTCTGTGCCGTAAAATTTTTTGATTGACCAGTGTTACAAGAGTTTCCATATTTTTTGTTAAAACTTGGAATCTATATTTTTAAAACTGAAGAGGCTGAACGTTGGGTGTTTTTTTAAAAGGAAGTTCAACAAAAGGTTGACCAGTAAACAAGTTTTTACTGGAAAACACATGATTCCAAGTAAACATAGCAGGGGGGTTGTTTATTTATTTTATTTAGAGATACAGCACTGAAACAGGCCCTTCGGCCCACCGAGTCTGTGCCGATCAACAACCACCCATTTATACTAACCCTACAGTAATCCCATATTCCCTACCTGCACTAGGGGCAATTTACAATGGCCAATTTACCTATCACCTGCAAGTCTTTGGCTGTGGGAGGAAACTGGTGCACCTGGCAAAAACCCACGTGGTCATAGGGAGAATTTGCAAACTCCACGCAGGCAGTACCCAGAATTGAACCCGGATCCCTGGAGCTGTGAGGCTGCGTGCTAACCATTGCGGCACTGTACCGCCCCTTGTGTTGTGTTGTGTTGTGACAAGACAGGATTTATGATGGGACTTACCTGGAAAAGTTTAGTTTAATTTTGAACTGTTAAAAGCCAGCTGGGTTTTGGACTAAAGGAGGCAGTTGGAGATCTGCATATTGACCTTCCAGGGGAAGAAGAAAATCCAGACCATTGTTACCTCTCTTTGAAGAAACCCTGCTCTTGAAAAGCAAAAGCCTGTATGAACTTGTACTGTTGCCTCCTGTATTTTAAAGACAGAGACATCCTGAATGTTTGCAGAAGCCTTTTATCTTTCAAAGACTTTGCATTGAATGTGTGAGAACTGACCTCTTTGTTGCTGCACACCTGCTGTAAGACCTATGTGAAGCCTTCTGCAATTTAATTTCTTTGAACGCCTACCCAAACAGACTGTTCATCAACCTCACCTGGAAAGATTCCTAGTGGCAGCCAACTACGGCTTAGGGACACCTTGCCAAAACAAAAAGGAATTCCTTCCATATTTTTGTTGTCTAAGTTTTTTTTTATTCCTCCTATTTCTTTGTAACAGCTGTGAACAGAAATCCCTTTTTTTACCTGGTTGACCAGTTTTTGGATGTATGTGCGTGAGGGTTAGGATATAAAATATTAGGTGCTTTAATATTTCAATTCTCATATATATTTACTTCATTATTGGTTAAGACTTGGTTTATAATAAATGGATAATTTTGTTGTTTATAAAAGAAATCTTGTTGATGTGCTTTATTCTGGGGACAAATACATATTTAATTGACTGGTTCGGTAAGTGAGAACATTTATTGATATGTGGAGAAGTGGGACTGAATTCACAGTGCACTCCTCCCACCTCAGTCGTAACACCAGTTTATTTGAGATGGATAAGAATGGTAGGACTAGAGGGCATGGATACTAAAAACAAAGTTGGCAAAAAAATTATATCGGCTGCCAGGAAATATTTATTTAAACAGTTATCACTCTGTAGAGCTGACTATTTGAACATGCAACAGGTATGAATTCGCTATTGTTGATTAAAGGGGAATTCAGCACCTTCCCAAAGGAAGACTTTTCCAGTTATAGTGGGTAGGTTGTTAGTAGCTGCAATTGTGTAGATTTAGGGAGACCACATGTTCCTGGAGCTTTGCTTGTTTGTTTTTGGGAGCTGGAAAGTTATTTCCCAGAGTTTTTTCCTAAATTGGTTGCAGGGTTTTTTTCTCTGTGTTTTTGCCTCTCCTACGTGGATGAGGGGTTAAAGAACATAAGAACATAAGAAATAGGAGCAGGAGTAGGCCATTCAGCCCCTCAAACCTTTCCTGCCATTCAATAAGATAATGGCTGATCTGTCCCAGGCCTCAACTCCTCTTTCGGGCCTGCTCCGCCTAACCCTCAACTCCTCGAGATTTCAAAACTCTATCTACCTCCTCCTTAAATATTTAAAAGGATAGGTCAGTGGTGTGCCTAGCTCCACCATGCCTGAATTAGGTAGGCTTGATAGGACCAGTAGACCTAATGGGCTTTTCCTATCTTTCTTTTCAATACATACAATTGTATTGGTTAGGAAAAAGGTAAACTTAATAAAAACAGAAACAGTGGTTTAAAAAGAATCAGGTTGTGCAGAGGAATTTAGATTTTATTTATTTTATTTTATTTTATTGCTTGTTTTTACTTGGATGAAGTTCGGATTAGTGCAATAAAACCACATCTAATATTTTAGAGCGTTATAGGTGTAGATTTTCATCATTATTTTTTGGGTGTAAAGAATGCCTGGGTGGAGCACAAAATGGAATATTGAGTGAGCATGATCATACACCCTTCATAGAGGCTGCATGATTTTCTTTGCATTTAAATTATTGAAAGCGAAATCAATGGCTTCTGCTGCAAGCATGCAATCCTCCCCACTCAGTTTCCACTCTGCAGTATGCCCAAGTTATGCTTTACATCCAAAAATCAAAAATCAACCCCATAAAATTTGACAGCACTGGAGAGATGATCTGGTCCATGTGGTTCTCTGAATGAGCAATTGACTTAGTTCCAATTATTTATCCATTTCACATGTAAAAACTAAAGGTTCCGAACAAATTCTTGTGAAAAAAACTAATCTCCTCCTTTGTTCTTTGGTGATGTTCTGAAATTGATGCCCTCTAATTAATCATCAACCAGTGGAAATAGTCTTTCCTTATTTACCTTATCAAAACACTTCACTACAAGTGTATTTGAGTAATCAATAGCTTTATTACTGAAATAAACAGAATTTGCTTGTACTGATCAGTATTTGTAATGACAAATGACAAAATTCTACAAATCGGCTGTACTGATCATTTTCCAGAGAAAATGCTATTTCATTAATTGCAACTCAAACCCAATTTCCCATTTTTACCACTGTGTTTCACTTTAAGCAGCTGTTTGATCAGCAGCTCATCCTCTCCTCTAAGATTCGGCCCTTGAGATTAATGGTTTAAAGATCAGTCTCGATTTATTTTGATTTAGACCCAAACCAGTGTTCTAGGAGTGTACTGCTGAGCTGTTTAAAGTGCTCAATTTTAAAATTCACAGCCTCCTCTTCAAATCCCTCCATGGCTTTGCCTCTCCCTATCTCTGTAACCTTCTCCAACTCGACAACTCTCTGAGAACTCTATATTCCTCCAACTCTCATGCATCCTCCACTTCCGTCACTCTCACCTGGTGTCTGTGCCTTCAGCCATCTAGGCCCTAAGCTCTAGAACTCCTGCCCTAAACCTCTCTGCCTCTCCACCTTTCTCTTCATCTTTATGTACGAACATATGAATGTACGAACATACAAATTAGGAGTAGGCCACTCGGCCCTTCAAGCCTGCTCCGCCATTCACTAAGTTCATGGCTGAACTGATTACTCCACATTTCCACCTACCCCCGATAACCTTCCACCCCCTTGCTTATCAAGAATCTATTTACCTCTGCCTTAAAATATTCAAAGACTTTGCTTCCACCACCTTTTGAGAAAGAGAATTCCAAAGACTCACGACGCTCTGAGATAAAAACTTTCTCCACATCTCTGTCTTAAATGGGCGACCCCTTATTTTTAAACAGTGACCCTTAGTTTTAGATTCTCCCACAAGGGGAAACATCTCTTCCACATCCACCCTGTCAAGACCCCTCAGGATCTTATATGTTTCAATCAAGTCACCTCGTACTCTTCTAAATTCCAGCAGATACAAGCCTAGCCTGTCCAATCTTTCCTCGGAAGACAGCCTGCCCATTCCAGATATTAGTCTAGTAAACCTTCTCTGTACTGCCTCCAACGCATTTACATCCTTCCTTAAATAAGGAGACCAGTTCTGTACACAGTACTCCAGATGTGGTCTCACCAATACTCTGTATAGCTGAAGCATAACCTCCCTACTTTTGGATTCAACTCCCCTCACGATAAATGATAACATTCTATTAGCTTTCCTAATTACGTGCTGTACCTGCATACTAACCTTTTGCAATTCATGCACTAGGACACCCAGATCCCTCTGCATCTCAGAGCTCTGCAATCTCTCACCATTTAGATAATATGCTTCATTTTTATTCTTCCTGTCAAAGTGGACAATTTCCCACTTTCCCACATTATACTCCATTTGCCAGGTCTTTGCCCACTCACTTACCCTATCTATATCCCTTTGCAGCTCCCTTATGTCCTCTTCAAAAGTTACTGTCCTATCTATCTTTGTGTCATCAGTAAATTTAGCAACCATACCTTCGGTCCCTTCAGCTAAGTCATTTATATAAATTGTAAAAAGTTGAAGCCCCAACACAGATCCCTGTGGCACACCACTCGTTACATCTTGCCAACCAGAAAATGACACATTTATGCCTACTCTCTGTTTCCTGTTAGCTAGCCAATCTTTTTTTTTAGAGCGACAGCACTGAAACAGGCCCTTCGGCCCACTGAGTCTGTGCCGACCAACAACCACCCATTTATACTAACCTGACAGTAATCCCATATGCCCTACCACCTACCTACACTAGGGGCAATTTATAACAGCCAATTCACCTATCACCTGCAAGTCTTTTGGCGGTGGAAGGAAACCGGAGCACCCAGAGGAAACCCACGCAGACACAGGGAGAACTTGCAAACTCCACACAGACAATACCCAGAATTGAACCCGGGTCCCTGGAGCTGTGAGGCTGCGGTGCTAACCACTGCACCACTGTACCGCCCTTATCTCTATGATTGAGATTATTGCCTTCTGGAAATCTAAGTACAATAAAACCAGTTCCCCTTTATCCAAAGCACATGTAACTCCCTCAAAGAACTCCAATAAATTGGTTAAACGTGATTTCCCTGTCACAAAACCTTGTTGACTCTGCCTGATTACCTTTAATGTTTCTAAATGCCCTGCTATAACATCTTTAATAATAGCTTCTAACATTTTCCCTAAGACAGATGCTAAGCTAACTGGCTTGTAGTTTCCTGCTTTCTGTTTCTCTCCCTTTTTGAATAAAGGAGTTACATTCACTATTTTCCAATCGAACAAAGAACAAAGAACAAAGAACAGTACAGCACAGGAACAGGCCATTCGGCCCTCCAAGCCTGCGTCGATCTTGATGCCTGCCTAAACTAACACCTTCTGCACTTCCGGGGCCAATATCCCTCTATTCCCTTCCTATTCATGTATTTGTCAAGATGTCTCTTAAACGTCACTATCGTATCTGCTTCCACCACCTCCCCTGGCAGCAAGTTGCAGACACTCACCACCCTCTGTGTAAAAAACTTTCCTCGCACATCCCCTCTAAACTTTGCCCCTCGCACCTTAAACCTATGTCCCCTAGTAACCGACTCTTCCACCCTGGGAAAAAGCTTCTGACTATCCACTCTGTCCATGCCGCTCATAAACCTCTATCGTGTCGCCCCTCCACCTCCGTCGTTCCAGTGAAAACAATCCGAGTTTTTCCAACCTCTCCTCATAGCTAATGCCCTCCAGACCAGGCAACATCCTGGTAAACCTCCTCTGTACCCTCTCCAAAGCCTTCACGTCCTTCTGGTAGTGTGGCGACCAGAATTGCACGCAATATTCTAAGTGTGGCCTAACTAAGGTTCTGTACAGCTGCAACATGACTTGCCAATTTTTATACTCTATGCCCCGACTGATGAAGGCAAGCATGCCGTATGCCTTCTTGACTACCTTATCCACCTGCGTTGCCACTTTCAGTGACCTGTGGACCTGTACGCCCAGATCTCTCTGCCTGTCAATACTCCTAAGGGTTCTGCCATTTACTGTATACTTCCCACCCGCATTAGACCTTCCAAAACGCATTACATCACATTTGTCCGGATTAAACTCCATCTGCCATTTCTCCGCCCAAGTTTCCAAACGATCTATATCCTGCTGTATCCTCTGACAATCCTCATCATTATCCTCAACTCCACCAGCCTTTGTGTCGTCCGCAAACTTACTAATCAGACCAGCGACATTTTCCTCCAAATCATTTATATATACTACAAACAGCAAAGGTCCCAGCACTGATCCCTGCGGAACACCACTAGTCACATCCCTCCATTCAGAAAAACACCCATCCACTGATACCCTCTGTCTTCTATGACCGAGCCAGTTCTGTATCCATCTTGCCAGCTCACCTCTGATCCCGTGTGACTTCACCTTTTGTACCAGTCTGCCATGCGGGACATTGTCAAAGGCTTTACTAAAGTCTATATAGATAACATCCACTGTCCTTCCTTCATCAATCATCTTCGTCACTTCCTCAAAAAACGCAATCAAATTAGTAAGACACGACCTCCCCTTCACAAAACCACGCTGTCTCTCGCTAATAAGGTCGTTTGTTTCCAAATGGGAGTAAATCCTGTCCCGAAGAATCCTCTCGAATAGTTTCCCTACCACTGACGTAAGGCTCACCGGACTATAATTTCCTGGATTATCCTTGCCACCCTTCTTAAACAAAGGCACAACATTGGCTATTCTCCAGTCCTCTGGGACCTCACCTGTAGCCAATGAGGATGCAAAGATTTCTGTCAAGGCCCCAGCAATTTCTTCCCTTGCCTCCCTCAGTATTCTGGGGTAGATCCCATCAGGCCCTGGGGACTTATCTACCTTAATACTTTGCAAGACACCCAACACCTCCTCCTTTTTGATAATGAGATGACTGAGACTATCTACACTCCCTTCCTGAGGCTCATCATCCATCAAGTCATTCTCTTTGGTGAATACTGATGCAAAGTACTCATTTAGCACCTCGCCCATTTCCTCTGGCTCCACGCATGGATTCCCATCTCTGTCCTTGAGTGGGCCAACCCTTTCCCTGGTTACCCTCTTGCTCTTTATATATGTATAAAAAGCCTTGGGATTTTCCTTAATCCTGTTTGCCAATGACTTTTCAGACCCCTTTTAGCCCTCCTAACTCCTTGCTTAAGTTCCTTCCTACTGTCTTTATATTCCTCAAGTGCTTCATCTGTTCCTAGCCTTCCAGCCCTTACAAATGCTTCCTTTTTCTTTTTGACTAGGCTCACAATATCCCGTGTTATCCAAGCTTCCCGAAACTTGCCAAACTTGTCTTTCTTCCTCACAGGAACATGCTGGTCTTGGATTCTAATCAGCTGACATTTGAAAGACTCCCACATGTCAGATGTTGTTTTACCCTCAAACAGCCACCCCCAATCGAAATTCTTCAGTTCCTGCCTAATATTGTTATAATTAGCCTTCCCCCAATTTAGCACCTTCACCCGAGGACTACTCTTATCCTTATCCACAAGTACCTTAAAACTTATGGAATTATGGTCACTGTTCCCGAAATGCTCCCCCACTGAAACTTCGACCACCTGGCCGGGCTCATTCCCCAATACCAGGTCCAGAATGGCCCCAGCCCTAGTTGGACTATCTAAATACTGTTTCAAGAAGCCCTCCTGGATGCTCCTCACAAATTCTGCCCCATCCAAGCCCCTAGCACTAAGTGAGTCCCAGTCAATAAAGGGGAAGTTAAAATCACCCACCACCACAACCCTGTTACCTTTACATCTTTCCAAAATCTGTCTACATATTAGTTTAGAGATACAGCACTGAAACAGGCCCTTCGGCCCACCAGGTCTGTGCCGACCATCAACCACCCATTTGTACTAATCCTACACTGATCCCATATTCCTACCACATCCCCACCTCTCCCTATATTTCCCTACCACCTACCTATACTAGGGGCAATTTATAATGGCCAATTTACCTACCAACCTGCAAGTCTTTTGGCTTGTGGGAGGAAACCGGAGCACCCGGAGAAACCCACGCAGACACAGGGAGAACTTGCAAACTCCACACAGGCAGTACCCAGAATTGAACCCGGGTCGCTGGAGCTGTGAGGCTGCGGTGCTAACCACTGCTCCACTGTGCCGCCCTCTACCTCTATCTGCTCCTCTACCTCCCGCTGGCTGTTGGGAGACCTGTAGTAAACCCCCAACATCGTGACTGCGCCCTTCCTATTCCTGAGCTCCACCCATATTGCCTCGCTGCATGACCCCTCTGAGGTGTCCTCCCGCAGTACAACTGTGATATTCTCCTTAGCCAGTAATGCAACTCACCCAACCCTTTTACATCCCCCTCTATCCCGCCTGAAGCTTCTAAAGCCTGGAACATTTAGCTGCCAATCCTGCCCTTCCCTCAATCAAGTCTCTGTAATAGCAACAACATCATATTTCCAAGTACTAATCCAAGCTCTAAGTTCATCTGCCTTACCTGTTATACTTCTCGCATTGAAACAAATGCACTTCAGACCACCAGTCCCGCTGTGCTCAGCAACATCTCCCTGCCTGCTCTTCCTCTTAGTCCTACTGGCCTTATTTACTATGTCCTCCTCATTTATTTCACTAGCTGTCCTACTGCTCTGGTCCCCTCCCCCCTGCCACACTAGTTTAAACCCTCCCGAGTGACGCTAGCAAACCTTGCAGCCAGGATATTAGTGCCCCTCCAGTTTAGATGCAACCCGTCCTTCTTGTACAGGTCCCATCTGTCCCTGAAGAGAGCCCAATGGTCCAGATATCTGAAACCCTCCCTTCTACACCAGCAGCTCAGCCACGTGTTTAGCTGCACTATCTTCCTATTTCTAGCCTCAATGGCACATGGCACAGGGAGTAATCCAGAGATTACAACCCTCGAGGTCCTGTTTTTTAACTTACCACCTAACTCCCTAAACTCCCCCTGCAGGACCTCATCACTCTTCCTGCCTATGTCATTGGTACTGATGTGTACCACAATGTCTGGCTGTTCACCCTCCCCCTTCAGAATGCCCCCTGTCCATTCAGAGACATCCTTGACCCTGGCACCAGGGAGACAACATACCATCCTGGAGTCTCTTTCACGTCCACAGAAGCGCCTATCTGTGCCCCTGACTATAGAGTCCCCTATAACTATTGCTCTTCTGCGCTTTGCCCTTCCCTGCTGAACAACAGTGCCAGCCGTGGTGCCACTGCTCTGGCTGCTGCTGTTTTCCCCTGATAGGCCATTCCCCCCAACAGTATCCAAAACGGTATACTTGTTAGAGAGGGGGATAGCCACAGGGGATTCCTGCACTGACTGTCTGCCCCTTCTAGCGGTCACCCATCTATCTGCCTGCACCTTGGGTGTAACCACTTCTCTAAAACTCCTGTCTATGACACTTTCCGCCACCTGCATGCTCCTAAGTGCGTCCAGTTGCCGCTCCAACCGATCCATGCGGTCTGTGAGGAGCTGCAACAGGGTACACTTCCTGCAGATGTAGTCTGCCGGAACGCTGGAAGCGTCACGGACTTCCCACATCTCACAGGTGAAGCACTTCACCCCTCTAACTGTCATTTCTAGCACTAATTAGTTAATTAATATAAAATAAATAAATACTTATTAAATCCTTACTAAATTGTTATAATTAACTATATGGTCCCTAGTGCTAGATTTCTACTATAAATATTGAATGCTAACTACATACAGTAATCTCCTTCCTCTGGTTTAGTTACTCTACTTATTAATTAGTTAATTCGTGTTTTAATCAATTTTTATCAGTTTTATTTTCAAATTCAGTACAGATTCCCTCCCAGCCAATCAGGTCACAGCTTTCCTATGACGTCACTTTTTCAGTTTTTCTCCCCCACCCGAGGTAACTTACCGCTCTGGAACTCCGCCCTCCGAGTCTGCTCTGAGAATCCCCGAGGTAAGTTTTTTATACTTACCGCTCTGGAACTCCGCCTTTCGAGTCTGCTCCGAGAACCTTTCCCGAATCTAGGGAATTTTGGAAAATTGAAACTAATTCATCAACTATCTCACTAGTTCTTTTAACATCCTAGGATGAAGTCCATCAGGACCCGGGGACTTGTTAGTCCACAGCTCCAACAATTTGTTCAACACCACTTCCCTGGTGATTGTAATTTTCTTGAGTTCCTCCTCCCCTTCCACTTCCTGACTTACAGCTAATACTGAGATGCTACTTGTATCCTCAGTAGTGAAGACCGATGCAAAATATATGTTCAATTCATCTGCCGGCTCCTTATTATCCATTATTAATTCCTCAGACTCACTTTCTATAAGACGAATGCTCACTTTGTTAACTCTTTTCTTTTTTAAATATCTACAGAAACTCTTACTATCTGTCTTTATATTTCTAGCTAGCTTTCTCTCATACTCTAATTTTACCTTCCTTATCAATCTTTTAGTCATTCTTTGCTTTTTTTAATATTCTGTCTAATCTTCTGACCTGCCTCCCATCTTTGCACAATTATAGGCTTTTTCTTTAAGTTTGATACTATCTTTAACTGTTTTAGTTAACCATGGATGGTGGGTCCCACCCTTAGAAATGTTCTTTCTCGTTGAAATGTATCTATTCTGTGTATTCTGAAATATCCCCTTAAATGTCTTCCACTGCATCTCTATTGACCTATCCCTTAAACTGATTTGCCAGTTCACTTTAGCTAGCTCTGCTTCCATGCCCTCATAATTGGCCTTATTTAAGTTTAAAATACTCGTCTTGGACCCACTCTTCTCTCCCTCAAACTGAATGTAAAATTCAACATATTATGATCACTACTACCTGGGGGTGCCTTAACTATGAGGTCATTAATTAATCCTATCTGGATGCACAATACCAGGTCTAATGTAGCCTGTTCTCTGGTTGGCTCCGGAATGTATTGTTCCAAGAAATTATCCCAAAAACATTCTATGTACTCCTCATCTAGGCTACCTCTGCCCATCTGATTTTTCCAGTCTATATGTAGGTTAAAATCCCCCATAATTATCACTGTACCTTTCTGACAAGCGGCCATTATTTCTTCCTTTATACCCCGTCCCACAGTGTGGTTAATGTTAGGTGGCCTGTACACCACTCCCACAAAAAACCTTTAAAACATACCCCTTTGACCAAACTTCTGGTCACCTGTTCTAACGTTTCCTTCTTTGGCTCAGTGTCAATTTTTAACTGATTACTCCCCTGTGAAGCACCTTGGGGAATTTTTATTTATTTATTTAGAGATACAGCACTGAAACAGGCCCTTCGGCCCACCGAGTCTGTGCCGACCAACAACCACCCATTTATACTAATCCTACATTAATCCCATATTCTCTACCACATCCCCACCATTCTCCTACCACTTACCTACACTGGGGGCAATTTACAATGGCCAATTTACCTATCAACCTGCAAGTCTTTTGGAGGTGGGAGGAAACCGGAGCACCCGGTGGAAACCCACGCAGACACAGGGAGAACTTGCAAACTCCGCACAGGCAGTAACCAGAACTGAACCCGGGTCGCTGGAGCTGTGAGGCTGCGATGCTAACCACTGCACCACTGTGCCGCCCTATTCTAATATGTTAAAGGCATTATCTAATTGCAGTTCACCAGTTAGTGGTGCCACAGAGGTACCGGGGAGAAATATTAAGAAGGGCCCACGAGACGACAGTGGCTGTACATGCCGGTATACAAAAGACCATAGCCCGCATAAGACAGCAGTTTGACTGGCCAAAACGCCACAAAGATGTGGTGGAGTACTGCAGGAGTTGCCACATGTGCCAGGTTGAGGGGAAACCTCAACCAACAGTGAAACCTGCACCCCTAAGTTCTGTACTGGTGTTAGGAGGACCCTCCAGCAGAGGGCTGGTGTACTGTAAGGGACCCCCGCCGAGAACAAAAGGGGACAGGCAGGCACACGGCTGGCAAAAGTTTAGAAAGAGAAGGGGAAAAAGTTACCAAGAGGGCAGGTTAAAGGAAATCCTGGAAGAATCCTGGATGAAAACTCCTACTGTCCGGTAAGCCAACCAAGAAAAATGTGAAAAGTTAGACCCCACATCCTCCAATGCAAATGCAGACTCTAGAGACATCCCACCAGAGTTACTTTTCAGCATTTACAGGAACCTGCAGAGACAAAGAGAGACCTCTAGGGGGCACAGAAACCATGAAGGTGATGCCTCACCTAGTCCAAATGTCACAAGAGAGTGCAGTCAAGTCTGCACATTTACCTGCAGGTAGGAGTGTCCCAGAGAACAAAGGAATTAACAAAGAATCCTCCCCTACAGTCAGAGGGAAAGGGAACCACCCATCCCCTGAAGTCAAAAGTCTTTGCATGATTCAGAGAGTTCAAGATGGACCCGCCCACTGCTAACTCTCCTGAGAAAAAAGAAGGGAAAATTAAAGCAGCACTGGCACCCAGAAAAGACCATTCTAATACGCTTTACGATTGATGAATGAATGGAAATGAATGAGAGAAATGCATGGTTTTTCTTTCCGTATGTTATGTTTCACTCAAATCCTGAAATGAAATGTGCTGTTTTTTCTTTTCAAATCGCATTTCATTCCCCTGGGTATAGAGACGTCAGGCAAGCTCCCCACCTGCCAGGACTGAGGCACACATTATTTCGCCACATGAACATTAAAACTTGAAAACTTGAAATTGCAAGCCCCTGAACGGAAAGACATTTGCATAGTAACAGGCAGTGTTGGAACAAGGGACCCAGTCCTTGCTTCCCCAATACACAGAAGAAGTGGTCAGACCAGTTTAGTCACAAGACTAGCTGGCTGTTGGTTTTTTGAACCTGCCACAGATTTGAAGTCAGAAAGCTGTTTTCTCCTGGACTGAGAACACTTCTGTCTGCTCTCATCTCACTCTCACCAGCTTCGGAAACCATTGAAAACACATGAACCCCAAGAGAGAAAAGTCTCCTACAGTGAACAAGGTTTAAGAAGAATACAGGGCCCCAATGAAAAGCAAGACCACTTATCAAAGGACTACAGTGAGCTCAAAGCACAGTAAACAAGAAACTCTTCAATTCTGGGTACTGCCTGTGCGGTAGTTCTCCCTGTGACTGCGTGGGTTTTCGCCGGGTGCTCCGGTTTCCTCCCACAGCCAAAGACTTGCAGGTTGATAGGTAAATTGGCCATTATAAATTGCCCCGAGTATAGGTAAGTGGTAGGGGAATTGTGGGGATGTGGTAGGAATATGGGATTAATGTAGGGTTAGTATAAATGGGTGATTGATGGTCGGCACAGACTCGGTGGGCCGAAGGGCCTGTTTCAGTGCTGTATCTCTAAATAAAAAAATAAAATAAAATTGCCTCAAACCTCTCCATTTTATTTTTCTTCTCCTTTCTGTCCCTATTTGCATGTGTGTATCATGTGTGCATGCTAGCATGGGTGCGTCGTACATCCGCCGGCATTAACCAAATTAGAGTTTAAGGTTTAATAAATTTCACTTTACTTCTTTAAATCTAAGAAAGCCTGTTTATGCTAATTTATTTGCCTTATAATTGGGAAGTGGTGAACAAGGATTCACCAAAGGGGAGCTCAAAACACAGTGTGTTTAAAAATTATACCCTGTTACAACAAGACCAGGTGAAGACAGTAAAAGACCCCAAGACACCTTTCTCACCTGGTTGTAACATTGGTGAATAGTGTTGTTGTATTATGATCATGAGTTTAAACAGTTGATCAGTTAAGTATAAAACTGTTGACTGCATCCTCGAGAATAAACAATGGTTTAATTCGGCATTGTCCAGTTTGATCCTTTTCTGGAGGAGGAAGATGACAGTGAATCACCATCCATTATAGAAACTACCTGATCTTAATTTTCATTTATTATTCATGACTATTCCACAATATTGGTTTGAATCCTGGGCAACAATTTAAAGATCTACCCATTCATATTTTCCTTTGGTATTTGGGTGTTAACACCCAACATGCAGGATAAATACATGAACAGAAAATCTAAAATATATCTCATTATAGTTCATTTACCAATGCAACAGAAGTGTTAACATTGCTGAAATGATTTAAAAAATGTCAAAATGGTTAGTTATCTTTTTGTAAAATTTTGTTAAAAATAGAGTTCTCAAGTTGCAATCCTTCCTAATTACTATGGAATTTATGGCCGGAATTTTACGCCGCGCCAGTGGGTCAGATGGTGGCGTGGGGGCGGCGTAAAATTGAGCGACAGGCTCCGGGAGGCTTACCCTCTCTGATTCCGCCTCCAAACAAGTTTACGGAGGTCGGGCGGGGGGTGGGAAATGGCCCGCCCGCCCTAGGCCAATCAAGACCCTTAAGTGGCCACTTAAGGGCCCTCGCCCGCCTCCATGGGTATTTTACCTGTGGCAAGCGGGTGTGCTAGGGATGTGAAAGGCCGCCAAGCGACAGCTGCCGGCCTTTCCGCACCCTGAGGTGGGGGGCATGGCACTTGGGCACAGGGTGCCCGATTGAGGGCCTTCCCCGCCTCCCCACCCACCCCCGGTACCAAAAACACCCCCCTCTCCCCAAACGACCACTCCAGCCTCACCAGGGAAGGAACGATCCCCCTGGTGAGGCAGGCCCCTACTTACCCCCTCCTGGATCCATTGTGTTGGCTTGGCTGCGGTCCCAGCAGTGGCCACCGCTCCCGGTGGTGCTGTTGGGACTAAGAGCTGCTGGTTGGCCGGCAGCTCACTGAAGCAGAACCTCCTCCCTCAAGTGGGTGGAAGCCCTGCCTCGGGACAATTAAAGCCTGGGGATCCGTTAAATACGGGACGGTTCACCAGGCTAGGCGGAAGCGGGTTCACCACCGATTTTCACGTTGGAGTCCGGCTCCCATCCATCTACTGTAAAATTTCGGCCTATGTGGCTGGTCCAGTTGAGAACTGATCATTCCTAACTCCCTTGAGGCTGATTACGGGGGAGAGGGCAATGGTAATGCTATGGAAAGTCAAAGGAAGGTGGTTAGGACATCTTTTGTTGGAGATGGCCATTGCCTGGTGCTTGTGTGGCACAATTGTTACTTGCCACTTATTAACCCAAGCCTGAATGTTTTCCAGGTCTTGTTGCATGCAGGGATGGACTGTTTAATTATCTGAGGAGTTTTGAATGGAACAGAACAATCATCAGCAAACATCCCCACTTCTGACATGATGGTGGAGGGGAGGCCATTGAGAACCAGCTGAAGACGGCCTAGGATGCTGCTCTGAGGAACTGCTGCAACAATGTTCTACGGCTCAGACAATTGTCCTTCAACAACCACAACAATCTTCCTTCGTGTCTTGTATGACTCCAGCCAGTTTACCTATTGATTTCAGTTTCTCAGATCCTTGATGTTACACTCAGTTCAATGCTGCCTTGATGTCAAGGGCATTCACTCTTTTTTATTTGTTCATGGGATGAGGACATTGCTGGCAAGGTCAGAATTTATTGTTTATCCCTAATTGCCCTTGAGAAGGTGATGGGTGCCATCTTCAGGAACTGCTGCAGTACATTTGGTGTAAATACACCCATAGTGCTGTTAGAGAGTGAATTCCAGGATTTTGACTCAGCAATGATATACTTCCAAGTGAGGATGGTGTGTGACTGGCAAGTGGTGATGTACCCATACATCTGCTGCCCTTGCTCTTCTTGGTGGTAGAGATCACGGGTTTGGAAGGTGCTGTCAAAAGAGCCTTGACTAGTTGCTGCAGTGCATCTTGTAGATGGCACACACTGCTGTCACTGTCCGCTGGTGGTGGAGGGAATGAATGTTTAAGATGGTGAATGGAGTGCCAATCAACTGGGTTGCTTTGTCCTGGATGGTGTCGAGCTTCTTGAGTGTTGTTGGAGCTGCACTCATCCAGGCAAGTGGCGGATATTTCAACACACTCCTGACTCGTGCCTCTTAGATGGTGGACATGCAGTCTGGAGTTATGCACCACAGAACTCGCAGCCTCTGACTTGCTCTTGTCGCCCCAGTATTTATATGCTGGTCCAGTTAAGTTTCTGGTCAATAGTAACCCCCCAGGATGTTGATTGTGGGGGATTCAGCAATAGTATTGCTGTTGAATTTCAAAGGGAGATGGCTAGATTCTCTCTTGTTGGAGATGGTCATTATCTAGCACTTGTGTAGTGCAACATCATATCGCCATGGCATCATATTCCCACTTGGCTATCTGTGCCTGTAGCACACCAACCTTCTTTATGTGAACTTCCACATTTTATGCTGTCATGCAGGCCCCCACTTGTCAAGAATGAGGCACATTAATTTTGCCACATGAAATTGATTTTTAAACTGTTACTTGAGTAAAGAAAGAATTTGCTTTTTAAAAGAAAGCAACACCAGATACTTGACTGGAAGGACATTTGCATATTTACAGTCAGTGCTTAAAAGGGACAAAAGACCATTCCCTGATACATTCAATCCACAATGGACTTTTGATTACTGGGCGTTGAAGGTGGAGGAGCTAGCACTCCAGGTTGACTGCTAAGATGGTCGAATACACAAACAGATGTGGTCAGACCAGTTTAGTCACGTGACTAAGTGACTGGTGCAGGGTTTTTTTGAACTTGCCACAGAGAATTTGAACTCAGAAAACTGTTTGCTCCTGGACTCAAAAGACCTCTCGTGGCTGGCACTCCTGTCTACTCTCATCTCTCGCACCAGCTTCGGAATCCATTGAAGACATATGAACCCTAGAGAGAAATGTCTCCTACAGTGAACGAGGTTTAAGAAGAATACTGGGTTCCAAAGAAAAGCAATATCTACCTACAAGCAAGGACTACAGTGAGCTCGAAGCACAGTAACAAAAACCCTTCTCCAGAGATTGCCGGAAATCTCTCCACTATTTTTCTTCTGCTCTTTTCTGTCTCTATTTACATGTACATGTCTCGTATGCATGCTAGCGTGGGGCGCGGCATGTATCTGTAGGCGTTAACGTAATTAGAGTTTAAGTTTTAATAAATTTCACTTTTCTTCTTTAAACCTAAGAAAGCCTGTTTTTGCTGATTTCTTTGCCTTATATTTGGAAAGCAGTGAACAAGGATTCACCAAGGGGGAGCTCAAAACACGGGCTGTTTAAAATTAAACCCTGTTATAGTAAGACCAGGTGAAGGCTAAAAGGGAACCCCTTCTCACCTGGTTGTAATGATGGCATTATTCTCAGTGCAAAAACACTTGAAAAAGTTATGCCATGCTGAATGAGGTGTAACAGGGGCTTTACAGGCATATAATGTCATAATTACTGCTATATATCCTCTCTGGCCCTAAAAAACTAATTTTATATTTGTGGAATGCTAAATTTATCCATTTCAGGATAAAGATTCTATAGATAAAAACAGAAAGTGCTGGAATACTCAGCAGGTCTGGCAGCATCTGTGGAGAGAGAAGCAGAGTTAACGTTTCAGGTCTGTGACCTTTCTGAAGCTTCTCTGCTTCTCTCTCCGCAGATGCTGCCTGACCTGCTGAGTATTACCAGCATTTTCTGTTTTTATTCCAGATTTCCAGCATCTGCAGTATTTTGCTTTTATTTTAAAGATTCTATAGAGATTTTTCAAAAAAGTTTGTTTATGATATTTCAGTTTCCATCTTAATTCCATATGTATGTCCTAATCTTTATTTTGCTTTCGGTAAAATTATAAACTGTGAATGATAAAACCTACGTGTTACTTCCTGGTTTGCTGTCTGTGAGAATTCTTCAAAGTGATTGGTTGCTTAGCCTGCTTGATGACATCACTGTTGCTGGATGCTGGAGATCCCCTACAGTTGACACCAGAATGAAGTTAAAGTTGGGAAAATCAATGCTGCAGAACTTACTATATCTTTGCAGGCAGCTTTCTTCGAGGTCAGTGGTAAGCACTGTCACATTGCCGCTGACCACAAAATTTGGCCAATTGAATGAATATTGTTTTACCATAGTACCGTCGATGATTCTCTGGGCAAATACAAGATGAAGGCATTCTCATTCGAGGAATAGTTTTGGTTGAGAAGTTTACTGTATATGGTACAAATATTGCTGCTATAACTGGCATGGCCAATTATCAGGTATTTTGTTAAAAGAAATTGTGCATTGTTGTTTTATTAAGATCTGATTATTTAGTTCCTGTTTCAGAATATCCACTGCTGAATCAATTAAACTACTGACAAACATCACAGAAGTACTTTATGTTCTTTTATTCAAGAAGAATTCTTAAATTCTAATTAGGCTGGTCCAAGAGACTTAAAATTTTGAACATTTTATGAACTTGCTCAACAATAATCTGCTTCAGAGTGCTAAGAAGATCTTAGCATTGAAATGTATTTGAACTGTTCACCTTAGTAAAACATTTCAGTAATTTTAAGAAAAATATGTCAAAAGTTATGGATGATCTTGACCCCGATAATTCATATTTCTATGTAGTATTGTATTGATACTAATTGTAACATCCCCTGCTCTTTCTGGGCTGTTTTAAACCTTTTGGATCGTAAATTAACAAGTCTGATATTGATGTTAGCTAAATACACAGGCTTACGATAGACACAATTGAAGTGCAGCGCTATGATCTACGCACAATTCTAGCATATTTATAGATTAAGATGTAGAAATTGATTAAGTTACTTGTTTGCCACTTAACTTCTAGAAATTTCTGTTCTGTTTCAGTGATAAAAAATGATCCTTTTTCCCGCAATGCTATTAGCTTTTCTTACTCTTTCCAGGTCAGTAATTTTTCTGCTAAGAGTTCATCCTGCTTAGACCGATCTGCTGTCCTTTTTTAATGAGGTTATTTCTGGGTTATTAGCCTTGATATGATATGATACCTTATGTGTAAGACTTAATTGATGTAAATCAAGTATAGCATACAGGGGCGAATCAGCAGGATCAGCTGAAAATTGCTTCTTGTGATTGTTTTTTTTTATCCCGTATGCATTTGCCTTTACATGTTTCAGTAGTATTTCTAAACTGGCTTTGTTTTTAATGAGCAAAATGTTTCAGCTTGCTATTACCTGATTGTAAATCTTTGTGTGCAAATACAAGTCTACAGGACTGGAAACAGAGGAAATGCTGTGGCATTTTGCTTTGCTGAATAAGCTTTAGGTAGAAATTAAGGTGAGAACTATCCACTGGCAGGAATTTTATTTTGTGATTCAGCAACCTCATTAGGCTTTCCTTAAGATTTTGTTTATAATGACAAATGTTACAAGTGAAGTCAAGGTTGTGTAAATTTCTAAAGGACACCCCTTTCAGTGAACCTTTTTATGTGAAAGTCAGTTCCAAGTACCAGTAACAATAGCATAATATTTGATGCATTATACTTTATACTTATGTTCTTGAAAAAGTGAAATATTGGCCTAGGAATTCGACCGTTTTTGGGCGCATAAGCTTCCAATTTGGTGGGCAGGAATTGTGCATTCATTACAGGCTGGATGCGTGCCATCAGCCATGTTACAGCGGGCTTCTCTGTAGGCGCCCAAGACAAAACAGCTGGCATCAGCGACATATTACAATTTTCACTAAACCGCTTTATCAGGAAGATCACTGAGGCCCTGTAAGCCAGGAGGAACACCTACATCTCATTCCCCATGGACAGAGTAAAGCAAAGTAAGAGAGCACTAGGCTTTTTCTACATTGCAGGCTTCTTCAGGGCGCAAGGTGCCATCGACTGCACCAGCATTGACTTGTGTACTCCCCATTACCAGCCTGGCATCTTCAGCAATCGAAAGGAATTCCACTACCTAAATGCACAGCTGGTTTATGACCACAGGCAAGACATTATCCAGGTCTGTGCCCAATAGTATGGCAGCAATCATGACTCTTTCATCCTGCATCAGGCCTCTAGACTGTCTTTATTCCAGTCAGGCTATCAAGTTTAAAGATTGTCTTCTTGGTTACATAGGAGAATCCTTCCAGAGATGGGTCAATTGCCCAGTCAGGAACTTGGGCTCAGCTGCAGAGCTGGCTTACAATGACAGCCATGCCACCACAAGAAGTGTGACCAAATAAACAATTGTCATGCACAAGCAATGCTTCCACTGCCTGGACTGTTCGATAAGAGCTTTGCAGTACATTTGTGAGTGGGATGCAGAGTTATGCTCATTTGCTGTATGTTCCGTAACTTTACAATACCTTTACCACCAACAGGGGAACAGCCTTATGGGTGTTTCCCTCATTTCACTACAAATATAAACACCAACATGAAATCCAGAATAAAAAATAGAAATTTATCAAACAACTCAATTCCACTTCTATCTAACAGTTAACAGAAATAATTATGAATCAGCCTTGTGCAATCCCTCTTGCGTGCTCATTTCCTTTTACTCATGCTCCTACGAAGTATTTCCCCAGTGACTCCAGCTTGGCAAGTGGAAGGCAGTTGAGCATCCATTGAGGACACTTCAAATGGCCATGGTGGGTAATCTCGACAGTCACCTTCAGTGCAGCCTGGTGTCTACAGTTACATATGATCTTTTCCTGCAAGAAAGAAGGGAGTGTGTTAGTGATAACCTTGTGAGGTGTCTATGGAGAATGTGCCTATCATGGTGCAGTAGTTGGTATGCAGTGTGTAAGATGTGAGGTGTGAGAAGTGTGTGTGTCAGCTTGAGGAGAAGGAAATATAGTGAAGTGTGGTGCAGTAATTTTAGCAGAATGTAAGGAAGTGGGGGACTGGAGTACTGTGAGCAGTGAGGCTGGAGGTGTGAGCAGAGAGTAAGTGTGGACTCTTCTGCCCTTAGGCTGTGAGCGTGAGTTGGGACCATTTTTGGTTCCCAACCCCTCCACAGGATGGCCAGCGGCAGCAGCTGTGGTCTACTGATGGCTGCAGCTCAGGTGGGAGGTATAAAACAAGAGGCATCCACGCACCAGCTGGGCTTGGCCCTCAGCGGGGGGCTCGTCTGCTGCTGGGAATTTCCTGGAGGTGGCCCCAATCAGCTCTCAAATGGTCGTTTAATTATGCAGAGTAGCTACCCGCCACTGCCAGGTGGGTAACCTCTACAGGTGATTGCCCATCTCCGGGAAGATTGCCCGGAGGCGTATATGCACAGCTCGCTGACCCTATGAAATACCTCTTGGTTCCGCAGTCAAACCTACCCCTGCAGGATGAGGGAGATTCCGCCCTAAGAGAGCAGTATTCTTACCTTAACAACTCGTGAGGCCATTGAACTTTATTGAGAATGTAGTGATGTCCCATCAAGCTAAGCCACTGACATTGACTGCCTCAGCAACCTCTTCCCATTGGCAGTGGAGGTGTTGCCTGGAGGTCTTTCTGCCCCGGGTGAAGGAGGATCTCCCTCTTCCTCACCAAGGCCTCCAAGGAAGTATCCGAGAACCTAGCTGCCGTTTCAGTGTTTGCTGCAGCCATTCCTGTATTTGCTTCCTTCTGCAGTCTGAATCTACTTCTCTTTAAGAGTTGCTGGCTGCCTTTAAGTGGCCTCAAAGACACTTAATATTCAGTCCCCCAAAGAGGGCTATTTGTTTGCTGCTTACCTGACTCATAATAGTGAACAGGCAACATGGATATAATGTGCTGTGTGTACCCCACCCCCTTTGCACCCATTTCTGGGTGCAATCAAATTTCTAGACCATGAAATTATTTAGGTTTGTTTGCTCATTGTGAAAATGATAGAGTTATATTTTCAGAACTGAGATTATCAGCTGACACATTAATGCAGTGTTGAGCTACAAAATTATAAATACAATACATCACCATTCAATACATTGATCAGCGAACAACCTGAGGTACTATATTAGGTGTGATGCAGTCTGCATATTCCATTCTATTCACCCCAGATTTACAGTAGAACATTAATGGGCTTGGATAGCGTGCAATCACATCCAGAATTTTTATGCAATGATATGAGATCTTCCTGAAAATTGCCTAAGTGAATATGCGTGTACCATGCTTATGAGTGCCACATGACCCACTCTGATTGCTTTGAAGTAAAACTGATGGACATTATGAGAAAATTCTGCCATGCCAGCTGTCTTCAGGTCAGCACAAACCACATTCTTTCTAACCTGCAATCATTTGGCTATGTACACAGAATGTTCTGGAATCCCATTACGTCCTGTACTCTGTCAGGTAATTGCCATTAGTATTGAATGATTGAGGTTGACTGATGTAAGACATCTGTAACATACTTCTATTACTATTTCTTGGCATGAAACTGCAACTAAAGCAGTCACGATAGCAAGGAGTCCCACAGCACTGCATATTGGCCCATTGAGCAAGCATGTTATACATCCTAATGCATTCATAAGGTGGCATGTATTGATGATGGTTAACATTGCTTACAAACAAAGGCCTTAGTCACCAAGGCAAAATAGGAAGCAAACACATAAAGGTTATCCGCTGGTGACATTTATAAATCTCTCATCATTGAAGTGGATATAATTGCAACCTCACGCCACAGGATCCACCAAGTTAGATAAAAAGGGAAGGGGACAGAAGTTTAACTGGCAGAATGAATTAATTACTCAATTCAGATTATTTTGAAAATGTGTTGTATATCAAAACAAAAGATGTTGCATCTCCAAAGCACTTTAGCTCATAATTATAATCTGCTTTTAGCATGTATTTAGACACCATGAAGTAAAGTTGCATTAAGAGTATGCAGCTGTGTGTCTGTATAGTAAAATATTTACAAGATGTCACAATGTGCATATCACTTCTAAATCATCTATTCTAATCTCAGAGCTGGGGATTTTGGAGTTTAGCATTTCCATCGTTAAAATATAGAATTATCTCAGCTCCTATCTATTAAAATATAAACAACTATCATGATACATTTGCTGTGTTTTTAACATAATGTAATAGTGTTAGTTTGCCTCAGTTGGTAGCACTCTGACTGTAAGTCAGATGGGTTTGGGTTCAAGCCCTAATATGAATTTGAGCACATAATCTAGGCTGACATTTGTGTTGTAATCCTTCAGGTGAAACATTAAACCAAAACATCTGCACACTCAGGTGGTCATAAAAGATCCCTTGGCACAATTCAAAGAAAAGCATAGAGTTCTCCTGGCCATCCTTCATCCACCAAGCAGCACCATCAAAAACAAATTACCTGATCATTCATTCATTTGCATTTTGTGGGACCATGTGTTTGTCAATTGGTGGCTGCGTTTGCCTACATGGCAATTCAAAGTTGCACTTCAAAGTAATCCACTGGCTCAAAAGCACTTTGGGACATCTTGAGGACACAATTCTATGTAAATGCAACGTTTTTATTTATTTAATTATGAATACACCGTAGAAGATACAAATGTGGATGGATTCTAACCAAAGAAGAAAGTCAACTCAGTTTGCCTGGCTCAGTCAATTCATGTTGCAATTAAGGGTTAAATCTCCTGATTCCTATCCAGTGACCCTTACCCCTTCACACTTGAAGTGGATATGTCCTGTGACAACACGATCTGGCTTGGCTGTGATGTCCTTGCAGACAAATAGTCTGCTGATATTGCTGCCTAGGCATGAAGAAATGTTCTGTGGTTGAGGTTTTGGAGGGGCTGAGTCACCCAAACCTCTGCCCCAGTGAGGAGTCAGTGATCTAGAAAACAAGTGCCTAAGCCTCCAATGCAGCGAGCAGAAAGCACATGTTCATTATGAGCCAAAGTGCACTGCTCATCGTTTTGGTGTAGGCAAAAAAAAAGGCATCCGCAGCCCATGCTTGAAACAGGCATTGGTTACTTCACATATTCAAATACATGCCTTAATGCATGTTTGCAATATTGAGTTGCCCTCCAGATATTTACTTGAATGTGGACTCAGGATGAGCAGGTGTGTTCTTCCTCACCCATCATTCAAAGAACATGGGCCACTGCTAGCCACTGCTCTCCCTTATGCCCGAACCTCTGCTGATCCCAGCTGATATCCTCCCAATTTCATCCTCTTACACTTCTGACCTCAGTCTCTTCCCTCCCCGATTCCAACCTCTATCCTCTCTGATCGCTGGTGACTGCTACCCCCTCTCCTGGTAAGGGCTTACCCAAGGAATGCTTTTCTGGCGAGCAGCCTAAGAACATCCATTAACTCAATTGTAATGCGACCCATGGCCCAATATTACCCCCGCCTTGGGCCTATCTATCATGGTGCACAGATCACCCTCTGTCCATCTTTTTGTGGGCCAACATCTCCAGACAAAGTATCAATATCCTTAGGGTGGGAACAAAGGATATTGATAGGAAACAAAGAAGAGAAATAAAAATGGAAAGCATAAAAAAAGAAGAAAAAGAAAGGTGAGACTGAACTTGCTAGTGGCGCTAGAGTTATCGGATTGGCATCCACCTGGCATTCCAGGAAGAAAGCTTATTTCCATCCAAAACAATCAGAGCTGCTTGTTGACAGACCCACTGCACACATTAACAGGCCTTGCCTTGTGGGCCTACAGCAGGTTGTTACAGCTGGTCAAGTTTGAAAAACAGGCAGGCACTCCAGAAGACTTTTTTTTATTTACCGCAAACATTGGATTGAAAGCACTTTTCCTCACTACTGTTCCTGTTAAGATGACACTGTTTCAAAGAGATGGGGACAGTTCTGTTGTTATCTCTGAATGCTGTTGCTATGGGTGACCCTAGTCTACATTTTGAGCCTTTCTGAATCTTTCATTCTTGAACTAAGTTTTATTATTTCTCTTATATAACTGACAAACTTAGATAAAAGGCATAAAGCTGTGGGAATAATTTATTTGCCATCTGTTTCTTGTCCCAAAACTAGGTGACTGGCAGAGCAAAATCTATTTATGGGACCTTGTCGACCCATTTGCTGAGCAGATTCAATTTTCATGCAGGCCTTTAAATGGATATCTAGAACTCCTGGTCCACAATTGATGGGAGGCTGTTTAAATATGACCTGATGTGGTTGAGACGCCTAAACAGCAGTCCTTAAAGGAGCTGCTGAAAGCTGTTTGGAAAATTTAAGTTTTTCTCTTTAAAAACGTTTGTGGATCAGAGAAGCATTCATGAAATTTTCTGATTCACTATTGATCCTTTCTTGCAATCCTGCCACCACCCCCCCCCCCCCCCCCACCCCGCCCCCACCACCACCACCCCCATCCTGAGACACACCACTTACTGGTTGGCTCTGTGACATGCTAGCTGGTTTTCCAAGGTGCAAAATGGTGAGCTGCAGTCGGGCATCTGTTGCATGCTATAAAGATTTAAATGAGGTTCGAACTTGAAAATGATTCTTGTTTCCTGTTTTGACCATGGGTGAACTGCTGATACTTAGCCCATTGGGACTGAACTGAAAATCTTGTCCATGGTGCAGGACACCACCAAGGTTACAAAGGATAGAATAGATAAAGAAGTAATAATTAGAGCATTGACAAGTACAGTACTTAGACAAAGAAAGACTGAGAAAGAGAGTAAGTGAAATAACTTTGAGAACGTGGAAACAATGGTCCCAGTATTGACAGGGTGGGTTTTTTGAGGGAAACCCAGAAGTCCAGGTTTTCCTGCATACTGTGAAGTTTTGACTCTACAGCGTGAATATTTTTTTTGACAGGCTTAGCCTCCAGTCAGGCATGGAGTACTCGGGAGCAGGCCCCAGCTGCTGGTGAGAGTGTGGGAGATTGGGGGTTGGGGGGGGGGGGGAGGGGGCGGGTCCGATCCTCAGTCGATGGGTCTTTTATGGGAGGGGTGATGGTCTGATGGGAGCCTTGGTCTGATGGTCGGGGTAGGGGGTTGTGTTGATCCGATCCCAGAGAAAAAGGTAGCTTGGCAAGCTCGGGGGCGTATTCCTGGCACTAGCCTTTTCCCCAAAGCTGTCCTCGCCTCCCTTGAGCTGCTGGGTTAAACTTATAAGGTAGTTAAATATGGGCTCCCAGCCTCATTATAATATTTCAATGACCATCCCCTCCCGGGAGTTGGTTGGCTGCCCACCCCTGTCCCGCTTCTGTTAAACTCAGAAGTTGGCAGGTTGGAGATGGGTTTCAGATTTTAAAAATTTTTACTTCTCATCTGACTCCAACCCACCTATTTTGGGAATTAAAATTCACCCCAATGAGTTAGAATGTATTGTGTCCTGATTACAACACAGTGAGGATGGAGGAATGAGGCTACCTCCTGCTCACCTGGCTTAAAGGAAAACTTTTCACCAACCAGCAAAAGTCCACCAAGACTTTCACTACCAAAAAGAATGGAATGATTTTTACCATTCTAGTGATGAACTGGAAGTTCCCTGTTCACACTGGAAGCAAATCATTAGGAGAGGCATACAGAGATCTCAGCAGTGAGCAGCAGATCCATCCTGTGCATTACATCAGGAATTGTGGTAATTGTCAACAATATAATGCTTTTTTGATATATAGATATATATATTTATTTATAAATGACTCGGATATTTGAATACAGAGTAAAATTTCAACATTTGCTGATGCTAACATATTTGGAGGTTTGACAGACAGTGAGGATGATACCAATCAACTGCAACAGGGCATAGATAGGCTAGCAGAATGGGCAGACTAGTGGGAGGCGGAGTTTAATATAGAGAAATGTGAGAGGATGCATTTTGGAAGATGGGATAGGATGAGGCAATATAGACTAAATGGCACAATTCTAAAGAGTGTGCAGAGACAGAGAGACCTGGGGGTTCATGTGCATAGATCTTTGAAGGTGACAAGACATATTGAGAGAGTAGTTAAAAAAGCATATGGGATCTTGGGGTTCTTAAATAGAGGCATTGAGTACAAAAGCAGGGAAGTTATGCTGAACCTTTATAAAGTTCTGGTTAGGCCACGACTAGAGTATTGGGTCTAGTTCTGGTCACCACACTTTAGGAAGGATGTGAGCGTCCTTGAGAAGGTGCAAAGGAGATTTACCAAAACGCTTCTGGGGATGAGGGACTTTGGCAACAAGGTTAGGTTGGAGAAGCTGATGTTGTTTTCCTCAGAGCAAAAGAGGATTGAGGGGAGATTTGATAGAGGTGTACAAGATTACAACAGCTTTAGATAAGTTAGACAAAGAAAAGCTGTTCCCATTAGCTGATGGTATAAGGACAAGGGGACATAGATTTAAGGTTTTGGGCAAAAGATACAGTGAGGAAGAACTTTTTTAGGTAGTGAGTGCCTGGGACTCACTGCCTAAGAGGGTGGTGGAAGCGGAGACAATCAATGATTTCAAAAGGAAATTGGATTGGCACTTGAGGGAAATAAACTTGCGGGCCTAGGAGGATAGAGCAGGGGAATGGGACTGATTGGATTGCTCTACAGAGAGCTGGCATAGACTCGATGAGCTGAATGGCCTTTTGTGCCATAATTATTCTGACTCTATAAACCAAGTGATGATGTCAATGATGTGCATTTGAGGGAGTTACATGAATTGTCAAGTTCAAGGATCTTGGGACAGCAATCCCAGTAGTAGAGGAGCAAGTAGCAGTAGATCACTAATTGTCAATTTTTCTCACTTTTAAATTGTTCTTTATTCAAACCTCTCTAGCACAAGTGCTGTCCTTTACGTAGACAAGACATTTGTAATCACCATTAAATAGTGTCTGGAATCTACAAGCATATTCTCCATTAGTATTCCTACTGACACAGAAAGACTGACATTTGTGGGCTCCCTCTTTCTAGAAATGATCTCTTTGTCTTCAAAATTGCTCAGCTGCTGTTGTTTGGTGGCCCCATTACTTCAGAATGAAGTATTTCTTCATGTTGTGTCAGACTCCATATGTGTTTTTCTTGTTCAGTAATAGACTTTTTGTGAAGTTAATCTCTTTGTCTTGTCTTAACCATTGCTCACTCACTGTTGATAGCTACGTTCACCACCAAGACAGAGGTACAATATTTCCATTCTTCCTATTTTTTTCCCATAAAACTGACAGCCTGACTTTGGTTGCATTTCTAACCCTAACTCACTGTTGACTTTTTGATCTTTCTGTCTCCACTTTTATTCAGTCACTCCTTTTAACTGACCTCGTACCTTTGATTGCTAATTTTCTGTTAGTGAAATACTTTCCATTTGTGATTCTTTTCCCCGATTTATAATGGGAAAGAATTTTCCTTCAAGATAATAGCTTTTAGTGGTTGGGATTTTGTCTTTTGTTTGAGACAGATTCTGTGTATATTTTTAACATCAGTAATAAAGGAATAGACCTTGCCCAATATGTGTTGTTTGTGAGCCTGTAGAATGGCATGATATAGTGAGGTGTGGGCTGCATTATAGCAAAAATCCATGGAGGAACAGAAGCCATTTGTTAAAAGAGCCAAAAGACATACTATACTGTGAGTAATTGAACTGTAGCTCTACTGACTAAAAATCTAGATGCAAAGCACTTTCACTCGAGACTAAGGTGGACAGTGAGACTCTGTATCATTTTTAGTCAATCTATACAGGGTGCAAGCCATGGCATTTAAATGTGCCTACAAGTTAGTTCTTATTTAAACAAAAGAAACCTGAATGCTCTTTTATAGTTGCAGTATATGGATTGTAAATGAACTGAGCAGTCCTGTAGTGTTCTGTGGGTGTTCTCTCAACTATTAATATGTCTATTTTTGTTTAATTTTTAAAGTATGTACTGCTCTTCCGTTACTTGTCATCTAATTTAGGGTAAAAACTGGCAGACAAATAAGGCACTGTTTTACATGAAAAAAACAAAGCAACATTTGGAATAATGAGCAGAAGATCTGTAGTCAAGACAATATATCTATGAGCACTGTCATGAGGCCCTGCTGACTGGTTTGTTCCTGAATCCGTTATGCAGTTGACCTCTTTGTCTTCAGCATAGCTCAGCCAGTTCAGTGCTGTGAGCCAGAATCATCACTGAGAACAGGGTATTTCCTTTGCTTTCTATTCCCGTTTGTGTGGAAATGTTCTGGATTCAGTCACTTTTCGTCCACTTAATTTATACTGACTTCGACACATTTCTTGGCTATGTATCACGTACAGATGAACTACAGCGTAATTCATATAGTAAATACAAAAATGGGCCAGCAGACCATACCGTATTTGTCTTTAGGTAAAGCAATATTAAAGTTGTGCTACTTGATAACTATGTACTCTTCTTGTACTAATTAGGAATGGAGAATTTTAGTTTGTTTTTTGTTTATTTTATCTGGTTTGGATTTAATCAAAGCAAATGTCCAAAAAATGGGCCAGTTAACTTCCTTCCAGCAGAAAGTTCATTTGTAGAAATTTGAATTATTCTGACCATTTTAAAACTCAGTTGATTTCAGATGAGATAATAATTATTTGCCACATCATATATACACGTTTATTGTACGATTATGGTTTCAACAGGTACAGAATACAAGCAGAGTAAGTGCATTCTTCGCATTCTTACTTGCTCTTCTCAACCTAGTTTTGAATATACTGCATGATCTCGGTACAGTCACATCTTTGATTTAGTTGTCATAATCAGGCATTAACTGGTGTCAGAAGTATAGCCTTTTACAGGGCATTCTGTTCTGCTTGTCTTGATTATCACAATTTCGGTGTAGAGTAAATTAGAATGGAAGACTATACGGACCAATTACATAAAGCAGCACACTGCACCATTGTAATTAGGTGCCACCATCGTTCTTCTTTGATGTGGCATCTTACAGGGCATTCCCTGCAGCCATTTTACCTGAGGCCAATAATTTAATACGTTGGAATTTTAACATCTTGTGATGTTTTCACCAGTGCAGATTTTGAGATAAAAGAAAGAACATTTGTGGCATGAGTATGCTTCTATAAAAATGTACTATTTTTGGAGCCCTGAATTAAATGGCAACAGGCTGCATGTTATCTTTGTAAGAATAATATCAATTAGCACTCTATGCTGGAAGAACAACCCGGATATGCATTCTGCCTTTAAGAAAGTTGTTGGATGTGTTTGTTTTTAGTGAGTGAAGCTAAGCAATATGTGTTAAATTGGCAAGAATGACTTTCATCAGTGTAATTTTGCGAATGTAGCTACAGCATTTTTCTGAAAAACCCTAGAGGTGTGAGAGAGGCATAGTGTTATGCTTGCAAACCCCAGTGATGTGAGTGTTCATGATTTCTCTGCAATTAGACAGGTATAATTATTACCACATGCACTTGCTGCTGCTCCCATTAATATTGTTGCTGCTCAAGGGGGTTATCAAATTATCTGTAAAGTTTGCTTTATGAAAAGTTGTGCAATGATAAAACGTCAGTCGAACATAAATATATTGAAAGATGTGGTTCTGTATTAACAAAAATTGATTTTAAAGCAAGTTTTCTTGGTGATTTTAACATATTTCAAGGTCATTTTTCATGCTAAACATATTATTTTATTATTCCTGACCAATCAAGAGCAATAATTTAGTGCTGCAAGGTGCAAGCATCAAATTACGAAAATGATATGGAACACATGGATGTTTAAAAAGACAAGAATATACAACCTTCCTTTTCATTGTAGCTGTGTTTTTGTACCTAGTGCCATATCTTAAACTCGATATCAAGGGCACGGTCTTTCTGGAAGAAGGGTGAGGGCTGAAATTGAGGGGACTTTAGTTTCTACGATTCTTTTTGTCAACAATTCATGAAAATATTATAATGTTTGCTGAAGGAATTTCTCAGTTTGGACAGTACAGTCCCTCAACTCCCCCATGTGTCATAGAAATGCTTGGCTAATGCCCCTCAGTTCTGTAGGCATGAGGAAGCCTGCCAACTAACAATGTAAAGATATACCACAGTTATTATCAATAAGCTTTGTCTCTATCTGGTCTTCTTTTCTGATGACAAAGATACTGCAAATATAAGAAACATGGCAAAAATGCAGCATCTTTATTGTTCTATATATATGAGCAAACCTTGCTGAACAGTTTTTCCCTCCAATTTTTTCCCAGCCCTGTAAGGTACCAGCTCCACAGCTGTCAACTGCCCTCCAGTACCTCACACAATTAGCCACTTTATGTGCTTGAGCCTAAATAATGAATGTTGGCAGGCTGTGCAACTATAGGGACATTACAGTTGCGCCTGACTTCGTGCTTACATGATATACACATATCAGTACCTCCAACAGAGGTCACTGTGTAGCAATCAGGAGAGCAACTCTGTCGGATTCTTACTCCCCCTTGAAGGATACTGAGGCCAACTGTAGAACCCCTACTCATGTCCCAGCCTTTATCAACTAAGTAGAGCTACATAACTTAGCTCCACACTGTGCCTTAATGAGCTGAGCCATCAGGAAGCCTTATTCAAGAAAAGCAACTTGGCACTTCTAGTCTCTGTAATATTACTTATTCCTTTGGTATGTGAACTATTGTAAAATTCACAGGACTACAAGAAATATCCAAAGAATACGTGGGTTTTATTATATCAACCTAGAACAGATATATACAAAGTTGCTACAGGAGCAACATCTACACACATCAGACTCTGTCGGGCTACACCCACAACCTCATGGTCATGTGTGATGCGATATCACTTCCTCCAGTGACCTTCACTTACAGCCTCTTAAGGTGATCCCCTCTTAAGGTCACAACATCCCCCTTTTTTTCCAAAGATGAAAACATGTACAATATACAATGATGTTGCGGTTCTGACTAACTATACATGATTTTTTTTTTAAATTATTTACAAGTAAGCAAGTTTAACACTCTCTAAAATGTAGATGAGGTTTGTTTATTTGTCCCTATCTTGTTATTGTAAACCTCTTCCCAGAACTGAGCTCGTCTTGATGACTCTTCTAAGACTCTGGTGACTCAGAACTCTGGTTAACATGTTCTTCCTCTGTGCTCATAGACTCTGTATGTTCATCTTCAAACTTTGCCTTTGAATGTATCCGCAATGGCATTGAGTTGTCATGTAGCATTGTCGTACAGCTCTCTGAATTGATTTTGGTTCCGTCTGAGAATCGCACCATTGGGTGTCTGGACCTTGTACTTTCTGGGCTGGTCATATATCCTCGCAATCTCTGCAGGATACTAAGTTCCCAATGCATGATCAACACTGATCTTCTGTCCTACTCGTCATCAAACTAATTCTGGTCCTGCTTGTCTGTCATATGATGCCTTCATCTTCCCTTGGTGTAAAGCTTAGAAAAATGATAACTGGCAGCATCGCCAATCTCTCTGGCATCTGGGTACTTGCAGCAATGAACTGAAGCCTGAGGAGAGACTCCTGGCCGTATCATCCCTTCACATCAAGACTCCTAGCCTTTGTGTCGTCCTTTACATGGACTGACCTGATACACTTGTCTTGGACATTTTCTACCATCTTTGGTGCGTTGCTGACATCATGTATTATGACAATTTGTAGAGCTCAGCATATGGGAAGTCCTGCGACAGCTGGTCCAATTGTGTCTACAATATAAAACATTTGTGGTAACCATTCAGAAATCCCATAGCTGCACTGTAAGGTTATTGTTCCAATGCACTTCCCATTTCTTTAGATACATGTCCTTCTGTTTATGGCTGGGAAGAATATTTACACTTGCTCCGGTGTCGATTTTTCTATGAGTTTATACCTGCCACTCTTCTGTGGACATATAATTCTGATCATGGCAAATGCTTCAGACTGCATGATAGCATTGACATGTTATTCCAAGTTAACTATGTGAAATGCTTGTTCGCTGTTTGCACGAGTGCACTCTTCACCCATGTCCTCCTGACAATCTGTCTCTCTGCTGACCTGATGTACCTGCTTGGGCTTATGTTGTGTGTCGGCATACCTTTCATTACATTTGCCATCCTGTCTTGCAGAAGTTCTCTCTGCATGGGATCTGTCACCATTCCTGTGTGCAGTATCTGAGCTCGGCCTTCTGCACTGCCTTGCCTAATGTCCTTGACAGCCATAAGTTTTGCACTGGTCTTATACACCAGACAACTGTGAATTGGGTGAGTCAGGCCACATTTGCCACAAGGCTTAGCAGATTTCTAAGCCTTAGCTACCATAGAAATTGTTGTAGCCTCCCCCAACGCTTGTAACTGTTGGCGCCCAGCCATGATGGCTTCAAATATCCTTCCTTCATTGAATAGTGCATCTATAGTCTGCCCTTTCTTCTTTTCTAGCAAGTCTTTTTGAAAGGCCTTTAGCGGAGGAGACGCGATTACGAGCTCTATAACCCATTCTGACAATTCAATATCTGTGAAGTCGCATTCTTGAGCTTTGTCTCGGCACCTTACAATAAACTGGTCAATGGACTCATCTTGCCTTTGCTGATACTTAAGCCTATGTACTTGGAAATTGAATTTTACCTTGAGTTGCTGCTCCAGGAATGTCCACAGCTTGCTAGGGTCCTTCTGATCCTCAACTGACAACCCTGGTCTTTTGCAGGTCCTCATTGCCCGGTGCGATCTTGATTTTTACAGCTTGTTTCTCTGGTTCACTCACTTCTTGATCCAGAAAACACAGTTCCATCCATTGGTGAAACAGTTTAAATTCAGACACTTGGGACTGCATTTTACATTCCTGCCACCGAAATCGGCAGCGGACGTAAACAATGGCGGGGGCCTGCGCGGACCTCATGTTGTGGAGCCGCCATGATATTAAATGTGGCGGCTCATTTAAATGTCTGGGACAAACCGCACCCTCCCCGCCCCCACCGATGCTGGGGAGGAGGCGGGCAGTCTGTCCCCGGCAATGGCGTCAGCTGCCTTTGCGCAGGTGCTGACGCCATTTTTAAAGGGCTTCGAGCCCTATTATTACATTTAATTATTTAAATGAGAACGGATTTTAAAAAATTAAATAATTGATCTTGCCCCTCTCCCA
The DNA here is from genome assembly GCF_036365525.1 of Heterodontus francisci. Lineage (NCBI taxonomy): Eukaryota > Metazoa > Chordata > Chondrichthyes > Heterodontiformes > Heterodontidae > Heterodontus > Heterodontus francisci. The sequence goes on from NC_090387.1 coordinate 41,713,196, forward strand.
CCACCCTCCCCAACAACCATAGATTTAATTCCTTGCCCTCTCCCTCCCCAAAATACTTACCTTGTGCACCTGACCTTCCCCTCAAAGTTCATAAACTTTAAACTTTACCCCTTCTCACCATCCCCTACACCAATGCAATGACTCTGACGCCGCTCCCCCTGCACCCCACACTGAAAATGTACTTACTTGCCCCTTCCCACCAGTGTTCCACCTTGGATCCCCGGACGGGGTTCAGAAGGCATGGGAGTGCCGGCCACCAGCACCAATATCACTCCGGGAAGGATGGTGGGAGTGTGACGGTAATCAATTCATTTATTTACATTAATTAATATATTTAAATTGGGCTCCTGTCGCTGAGCGGCAGAAGGCCCACCATGAGGCCTTGCTGCCACCAGCAATACGGGACCGGGCCTGCCCAGTGTTGAAGTCCGTGGCGGGCCTCACCCGGAGGCATTTTCCGGCCCCCCCGCCATGACCCTCAACATCGGAGGGTCTGAAAAATTCAACCCTATGTCCGGCGCCTTCCAATTCATGTTTGGATACCTGAATGCCATTTTCTGGATGATCCTGCTTTTTTATATAAATATCAGACTTTTTACAGGTTTTCGTCTTTCACAGGCACACTTCTTTCACAGGCCCTCTGCTTTACAAGACATCTACTTTACAGGTACAGTTTTCCGTTTCCTTTTTTAGACAGGGGCCTGAATTTTACCAGCGCTGCGCTCCACGGTGGTGCACTGTGAAGACGGCAACCTTCTCACCCGGAAGTGCTGACACAGAGCCCCTGTGATATTATGCATGGGGGCTCATTTAAATGGAGGGGGTGGAGCAACTGCCCCTGATGACATAGAGGGGCGGACGCTGCGTTCCCGGCAACGTCATTGCGCAGGCGCTGGCGCCATTTTTAAAGGGCTTGAAGTCCTTCAGGAGACATTTAGACTTTTAAAGTGACACGGTTTCAATTCAATTAAAATAAAATCTTATTAAAAATTCAAAATCCCCTCTCCCACCCGCCCCCCATGCTTAAATAATTAGCTTCATGCCCTATTTCGCCCCCCAAAATGTGAATTCTCACTCACAATCTGCACCCCCCCCCGAACTTTGTTCCCTTTGACCCTAAGCCCCCTCCCACCATCCCTTCAGCCAATAAGGATTGTTATTTCTGGTCCCCCACCCTCCTGCCCTGATAATTTTATTCCTCCCCCCTCCCCACCAGCGTCTCGCCTCGGAACTCCATACGGAGTTCCAAAGGTGCACGAGTTGCGGCTGGCGGCCCTAAAATCAGTGTGGGACGGCCGTCGGCAGCAGGTAAGTGAGCTCGTTTCAATATTTTAGCGAAGGCCTAGCTGCGGCCGTACCGAGGCCTCACTGCCACCACTAATATCCGATGGGGCCTTCTTAAGTATCGTGGGTCGTGGCAAGTCACTCCCGGAAGCATTTTACGGGCGTCCCTGCCACGATCCACGATGCCGAGGGGCTGGTAAAATCCATCCCTGGTTCATTTTTGCAGCCTGCCCCTTTTAAGAGTGAGACAACAGCTGCTTTTAACTTACCCTAGAACAGATATATACACAGCTACTACAGGAGCCACATCTACACATATTTCACTCTGTCGGGCTGCACCCGCAACTCTCTGGTCATGTGTGATGCAATATCACTTCCTCCAGCGACCTTCACTTACAGCCTCTTATGGTGATCCCCTCTTAAGGTAGTCCCACAATAGTCTCCCACTTTGATGAGTATTGGCTACAGAAATGCTCTTGGTAAAATGCATTAATTGTTTACACATTAAATCCTAGCTGCTCCTGCTACAAGTGTATAGGGCTGAGACTGTGTAACCTCCATTCTAATTTCATTATATTTTTTTGGCTAGGGTCGTTACAGTATTCAGGGCAGGATCCAAGGATGTTTTGTGCTTTTTATTAGGGCATCGATGATGGTGGGATGGAAAGACTCTGAAATCATGTAGCAGCATCTAAGTGGCTGCAGCAGCATAAAACAGCAGGACAATGATGTAACATCAGGGAGCAAGGACTTTGAAGAGTATTGACAAAAAGAGTGTCTGAGACTACTGCAGCAGACTCTCAGTCAGAGTCAGACTACAGACTCCAACATAAAGGTTTATTGGTTCAAATAAGGGAAACAGGAGAAAAGTTATTTAGGGCCAAGGAAAGGAGGCTATCCAAAGATGTAGGGACAGTGGAAAGCGGTGGCTTCAGCAGTTAGTGCCACCTTCACCAACCCTCACATGGTAACTTAGTTAACATGGAATAATTGAAATGACCTTACCAATGTAAACAAGGTTAGAGGAGACAGTTATACCTTGTAACAATGAAATGTAATAAGGCATGTTTCACATTTGCAGCTATCTTGTCTTCATTGTATTGAACACTATCTGTAACATACCAGAAATATGATATTTGATTAAAAATATTGCCAGCAAAGAAAATGCAGCTGTATATGTAATTTCAATGATTTCCCCATAAATTCTGTAATATTTTATGTTTTTATTATATTGCAACCTTTATTCTGGGGAAGAGTTGGTGGCTAGGATGTGGAAATGTGGAAGGACGTACATTGTTCACAATGAGTTGGAGGGTGTGTTTTTACAAGGGATAGTTGAAGGCTGGAGTTTGGAAGTGGGTAGGGCTGTGTATCTACAGTAAATGAATTTGGAACAATGCTGATAGGACATCTTCATGGAGATTATATTTTTTGATTGATTTCATGAAAATAAATAGTATTACTCACCACAGAAAGATAAGAAAATATATACTGCTGCTGCATAAATAATATTTTCACATCATATAGAGGAACAGATCTTTACTGCCCATCGGGTTTAATAATAGCTACTTTGATTCTTTTTTCTTTACCCAATATCGCTGTAAAACTACTGCATGTATTAAACAGAATAGTTGATAGAATATTTTAAATTCAGAACTTTTATTCATAACCTATACTAAATTTGTAATTTTGCAGTCTTTCCTGAAGTTGCTGTTTTGAGTTCTCAGTATAAACAAATAAATGAAAAGCAGCTGCTCTAATCATTTCATTGAAAATGTAAACATTGCAATCTGAAATTTGATGGTCATTAAAATGTTATTAGTCAGGCATGCAACAGAACAAAAGGAGCAATGTGAGAGAACACTATTCCCTCCAAGACCCCCTCCAAATCACATGGCATCCTGACTTGGATTCATGTCATTTTCCTACATTACCACTGGGTCAATATCTTGAAATTCCCTATTTAACACCATCATGGGAGCACTACAAGGACTGGAGGTTCAAGGAAAAGGACAGCCACCAACTTTTTGGGTTAACTAGCAATGGGCAATAAATGCAGCCTTGTCAGCATCGTCCATCTCCCAACATCTTGAGAACAAATATATATAAAAAACTGTAAACAACCCCTCAGAATAACTCAATTTCTTTCAATAAAATCACCTTAGTAAATGTTGACAGTTTTATGCTTTATGTTGCCTTTGATGTGTTAGATGATGTTCTAGAAATGAGTTCCCGAAAGGCTTTTGTTCTCATTGGAGAGAAGGGCTTACAAGCAGCCAGTTCTGGCAAGCTCTGTGAATGACCAACCTCATTGTCAGATCCTTAAATTTTTAGAAGTTATATGAAAAGGTGCATAGTGGGACTTATTGGTTGCTAGCTTGAGTCTCTGCAACTAATAGTTATAGCCATGAGAATCTGCTTAATTCATTGCTCAAACTTTTCACATAGGCACATGCCTCCAATAAAAGCATTTTACATATGATAAATATGGTAAATGGTAAAGCTCATCTGGTTCACTAATGTCCGTATGGAAGGAAATCTGCTGTCCTTATCCGGTCTGGCCTACATGTGAATCCAGACCTGCGGCAATGTGGTTGACCTAACTGCCCTCTGAAATAGCCGCGCAAGCTATTCAGGTGTACCAAAACAGTTACAAAAGACTATAATGAAAATAAATTCAGCCCAGTATTGATTTAGACACCAGATTCGAACACAACAAAGGCACACCCTGCCCTGTCAACCTTGAAAAATCATCCTCACTAACATTGGTGAACTTGTGCCAACATTGGGAGTGCTGTCCCACAGACTAGTTAAGCAACAGCCTGATATAGTCATACTCAGCAAAATACCTATCATCCAATGTCCCAGACACCTCCATCACCACCTGCTGATTGCCATCTACTGCCCTCTCTCAGTTGGTGAATCAGTACTCATCCATTTTGAAAACCACTTGGAAGAATCCCCTTAGGGAAGCAAGGACAGAATATACTCTAGGTGGGGGTGGGGGGAACTTCACTGTCCATCACTAAGATTCGCTCAGTAGCATTACTGGTAACTGAGCTGACCGAGACCTGAAGGACATATCCGCCAGACTGGGCTTGTAGCAAGTGGTGCGATACCCAACAGGAGCTAAAAGCCTACTTGACCTCATCTTTACCAACCTACCTGTTGCCGACTCAAATGACAGTATTGGTAGGAGTGACTACTGCACAGACTTTGTAGACACAAAGTCCAGTCTTTGCACTGAGGACATCCTCCATCATGTGTAGCATTGCCACCATGGGATAGATTCAGATCATATCTATCTGCTCAAAACTGGGCATCCATGAGGGGCTGTGGGCCATCAGCAGCAGCATAATCGTATTTCACCACAATCCGTAACCTCATGTCTGGCATATCCTTCACTCTACCATTACTATAAAGCCAGGGGACCAATCCTGGTGCAATGAAAGATGTGGAAAGGCAACACCAGGAGCAGCACCAGGCACATATAAAAATGAGGTACTGACCTGGTGAATCTACAACACAGGACTATATGCATGCTAAACCAGAGAAGCAGCATGTTATAGACAGAGCTAAGTGATCTCACAACCAATGGATCAGATCAAAGCTCTGCAGTCCTGTCACATCTGGTTAAGAATGATGTTGGATAATTAAACAACTAACTGGAGGAGGAGGCTCCATAAGCATCCCTGTCCTCAATGATGGCGGAGTCCAGTACATGAGTGCAAAAGACAAGGATGAAATATTTGCAGCCAGAAGTGCCAAGTGGATGATCTATCATGGCCTCCTGCTGAGGTCCCCAGCATCGCAGATGCAAGTCTTCACCCTGTGATGCCAGTTTTCACCCAGTTCGATTCACTCCATGTGATAGCAAGAAACGGCTGAGCACATTGGATATAGCAAAGGCTGTGGACCCTGACAATATCCCAGCTGTAGTACTGAAGCCTTGAGCTCAAAAACTAGCCGTTCCAGTACAGCTGCAATGCTGGCATCTACCTGACAATGTGGAAAATTGTCCTGGTATATCCAGTCCACAAAAAACAGGACATAACCAATATGACCAATTACTTCCCCCGCACCCTCCCCCCCACCAACAGCCTACTCTCAATCATTAGCAACATAATGGAAGAGGTTGCAACAGAGCTATCAAGCGACACTTACTTACTCACCAATAACCTGCTCACTGATGCTCAGTTTAGGTTTCACCTCCACTCTCAGTTCCAGACCTCATTACAGCCTTTGTCCAAATATGGATGAAAGAGCTGATTCAAGAGGTGAGGTAAGAATTACTGCCCTTGACATCAAGGCAGTATTTGATCAGGTGTGGCACCAAGGAGCCCTAGCAAAATTGAAGTCAATTGGAATCGGGGGGAAACTCTCCACTGGCTGGAGTCATCTCTAGCACAAAGGAATATGGTTGTGATTGTTGCAGTCCAATCATCTTAGCCCCAGGACATTGCTGGAGGTGTTTCTCAGGCAGTGTCCTAGGCTCAAGCATCTTCAGTTGCTTCATTGATGACCTTCTCTCCACAAAAGTTAAGAAGTGGGAATGTTCGCTGATGACTGCACAATGTTCAGTACCATTCGCAACTCCTCTGATCTGATCATGAAGCAGTCTGTGTCTGCATGCAACAAGACCTGGACAACATTCAGGCTTGGGCTAATAAGTGGCAAGTAATATTCATGCCACACAAGTACCAGGCAATGACCATCTCCAACAAGAGAGAGTCTAACCATCTCCCTTTGATATTCAGTGACATTAACATCGCTGAGTCCCCCACCATCATGGGAATGACCATTGATCAGAAACATAAGTGGACCAGCCACAGAAATACTTTGGCTACAAGAGCAGGTCAGAGGCTGGAACTTCGGTAGCAAGTGACTCACTTTCAGACTCCCCAGAATCTTTCCACCAGCTAGAAGGCACAAGTGGAGTGTGATGAAATACTCTCCACTTGCCTGGATGAGTGTACCTCCAACAGCACACAGGAAACTCGACACCATCCAGGACAAAGCAGTTCACTTGATTGGCACTCCATCCAGCACCTTAAACATTCACTCCCTCCACCTCTGGCAGAACATGGATGCAGTGCCTACCATCTGCAAGATGCACTGTAGTCACACATCATCCTGACTTAGAAATAGATCACCTGTGAAGGTAACCAGTCATAATGAGGAGTTATAAGGTTAAGAGAGTTATTTTCCAATGAATTAGGGATTAAAAAATTAAAAGCAGGGTTCATCTTCATAAAAGGTTATAAAAGTTAATAGGCATGCCCTTTTCATGCCTCTGTGTTGAAGGACTTGTCTCATCTTAGAACATAGCTTCTGATAAGACGGATTCAGTCCGACAAGTCACGAAACTCATCACACGGTAAAACATTGATAACACAGTTTTACAAACGATCACGTAAGCTAACACAGTGTAATAGTTGATAAGGTAGCTTTATGCGGACATCCCTAAACTTCAGTCAATGGAATTTTTGACAAAACTGACCAAACACAAGAAACTGAATTATAATCTTGAAACACAGGTAGATGATTAATGGATAATGATCACCACGAGAGACTCACAGCTTGCAGTTAGCCTTGCCTTTCTTAGAAATCAAAAAAGGTGGATCTTAACTAGAAACTAACAGTTATGCTGCCCTAAAATAAAAGCAAAATACTGCAAATGCTGGAAATCTGAAATAAAAACAGGAAGTGCTGGAAATACTCAGTAGGTCAGGTAGCAACTGTGGAGAGAGAAGCAGAGTTAACGTTTCAGTTCTGTGACCTTTCATCAGAGTTCTGATGAAAGATCACAGACCTGAAACGTTAACTGTGCTTCTCTCTCCACAGATGCTGCCTGACTTGCTGAGTATTTCCAGCACTTTCTGTTTTTATTTCAGTTATACAGTCCTATTTGGGAAATAAGGGGAGACGAACCTACTTGCAAATGAGGTAACACCCCCATGCGTAAAAAAAATAGCAATGCAACTTAGAAACAGTATAAATGTTGGAACCACACAGTGGATTTTTACGTTCATTGGACTCGCTCCAAAGTCTCTCAAGGTAAAGGTAAAACAAAGGCTTCTCACTAAACTCTGTCGCTTTCTCCTGGGGGATTTAAGGTAAATGTTACTTTAATAATTGATGGATATCTTAAATATTTTACTGTAACAATATTTAGATTTAAAAATTAGATTCTCTACTAGAAACAAGATTATACTTTCTTTCTTTTCCTAGAAATATTAAGGTTGTAATTGACTCACCAATTGTGAATTGCATGTTCGGTTCTTTAATAAATTTTTATATAATTTACAAATTATATTGTCTCACAAAGTCTTCTGTATCACTAACATATGAACCCATCTCTGTACACACTTTGGTGCGGAGGTACATTACTGAGGAGAGATTCTGAACCCTTATAATATCCAGGTTATTATAATCTGGCTGCAACTTGTTAAAAAGGCTATCCGAAGGACAGTAATATTCTAAGCTGTTTCCTTTCCTTTGGGGAGAGTTAGATCAGTCCTTCAGACCCATTCTAGTGTCTTTCCCAACTTTAAGTGAGAGTGATGATTGGAGACATACGCCTGATCCAGGATAGCCCAAAAGGGGCGAGGATTACAATCCACCACATGCCATCCCTTCATCATCACTGGGTCAAAATCCTGGACCTCCCTACCTAACAGTACTGTGGAAGTACCTTCACTGGACAGCCTGCAATGGTTCAAAAAGGTGGCTCACCACCACTTTCTCAAGGGCAATTAGGGGTGGGCAATAAATGAGGGCCTTGCCAGTGACACTCACATCCCAAGAATGAATTAAAAAATGCTATTGTCGAAGTAGGTTTAATTACTTTCTCGTAAGCTTTATAATTATTTATTACCTTACAAATTATTTTCAGTAGTCAATCTCAGCTTGGCTGAGAAACAAAGCTGGTGGCTGAAATGATTTTCAAAAAATATTTTGCTGACTGCTGATTTGGATTTGTTCCTTACACATGTCCTATGAATTCATCATTGGTAGTTTTTTTAAAAACTGATTTTCTCATATTTGATTAGTATGTTCCCTATCCCTATAGGTGTGTTTTTTTGCTGTCTTATGAATATGAAATTTGACTCCATCAGTTGTAAGTGTGACACAGAAATTTGCACATGTACCAGCCTGATGTTGAAAGTTGATACTTGAAGTATGATGAACAGAAAATAAGCTATAGGCAACAATTTATTTTTTATTGTTCATGCAGGATACCACTTAGGTGATGTGTATACAAGTACCACTGGCTAACAACATTTTAGTACTGACTATGTACCTTTGACAAAATGTATTCAAAGTTAAACTTGTACAGTATTTCTATCACTGGTCTCTTGTGAGTGCAGACACATTAACCTATTTACTGATGTGTGCATTGATAGGACAGAGTGTTTTTGTAAATCTTATCCAATGAATAAATGTGCTGCTAATGTGACATGAAATAATTTCTTTTAGATATCTTTCTCCCTTCCCTCCATTCAGCTTGCCATATTTTGGATGCTTCTTTAGCTTTTAGACTTCATAAATTGTTCCAATTAGGTGACATGACAAACATTACAGTTTTTCAAAAAATTCTTTTCTATGAAAATATGCCTGCTAATGTAAGTTTTGTTATCCATATTGTCTAAACCCAATAGCCAAAATAATACTTGTGTTTGATGTGCTTTTAAAAGAAGCAAGAAATGCTTTGTGTTTTAAATTTTTACTCTTGAGCTTTAAAAGTAAACCAACATTGTAGATGTGTGGCAGAATGTCAAGAAAAAGCAAAGGAAAAATAGAGGACTATCTTTTAAAACTCACTCCAGAGTTTTTCGTCCTATCCCTTTAAGATTTATTCATTTATCTGAAGGATACAATTACTGTATTTGAAGTCTCAGCCATTGTATTTTACAGACTCTTTATGGGTCATTTAGAATAAACTACTCATATAGTAACAAGTGCATGTGCAAGTTCTTTTCCACATGCATCAAAGGGTGAGCTTGAGTTTCACCAATAAGAGAGAGTGCCCTGCACTCCATCCCTCTCTCAAATGGATAATTCTGGTGATCCTCCTGACAGCCATGCTTTAGATTTTGATTTATGTTCTTCTAAAGCTAAAATCAAAGATTCCATCTAGTGCTATTTTATGGCAGCTGAGATGATGAATGGCGGAGTCTCTCAGCCAAACTAAACCGCTGTGTCTTTGCCCTGGATTTTAATTGCTAAAGTAGCCAGTCATTTCTCAGAATTCAATGGTAAGCAGACTTAAAACTGTGGAGATGGCCTTTTGAAATAAATTGAATTTAGTTTACAGTAACTTCTGTTTTAATCTTTTGTGTGATGGCTAGTGAGCTTGTCAAGGAATAAGAAATGACCCTCATGTTGGAAAGGAAACTGCAAAAATATGAATAACTTTGTAAGTGCAAATCAAACATGATTTTAGTATTTCTTTCATTTCCAAGATATTTTCTTGCTGTGTTTTTAACTGACAGTGTGGACTGTAATAGGGTTAAAATCCATACAGAAGAATAGCACAATTAGGTTAAATTCCTGAAAAAAATGGTTGAACAACTTTACATTTTCAAAGATTAAAATTAATTATCACCTTGTTTTCTGGTATTGACTCTGAAATCATTTGGCTGAATTTTCCTGGCCATTGGCAATGGGCTGGGAAGCAGGAGGGCTGTTAAAATACTGGGGGAAGGTGTGGGAAGGGGAGTGCAACATCTTCCAGCCACCGTGCCATATTACCAGAGGTGGGAAACTTGACTCTACGGGCATTTTGCCCACATTGGGAGGACCTGCCGATGTGTGGGGAGACCGCCAGGCAAACCCTGGCGGACTCCCTGCGGGCTCTGGGTTGGGGGTACCTCCTTGATGGGCATTCCATGGCCCATGGAGTGCCCCCCCAACTGCAATGGCCACCCTAGTGGCAACAGCACTGCCAGTGCTTCATGACACCACCTCTCCACCCCTCCCAGATTGCCGGGGCCTGGCAGCCAGATCCCAGCTTCCCCCAACCCAATGCACTTGTCTTTGAGGCCACTTGGCCTTTGAGGCACCCTGTCCCTGGAGCTGCAGCCTCAGCATTGGCCATTGCAGCTCTTGTGGACGAGCCACTGTCCTTAATTGGATGGCTGTCCTAATGACGGCCTCTTAATTGTCTTCCACCGGCAATGTGCCATCCCGGGTCCCACCATCTGCCGGTGCGGGATCGCCTCCCGCTTTTGGTCCTGGCGGTGGGACTTCCAGGTTAGCAGCAAAATTCAGCACATTGTTTCAGTACAATTTGTTATATGGCCCCTTGAAGTTTCAGGGCAAGTATACCTTTATCTCAGTGCTTTTACCTTCATCCCCCCATGCAATGACAATAGGAATAAAAATCTCAGCAAAGATTACGAAACATTGAGGAGCATAAACA